>NC_041063.1:3601979-3806979 GCF_900634775.1 Gouania willdenowi
TGCAACTGTTACTTGAAAGTTAAACTCATCCACAAGAATATTGATTGTCTTTCAGGATTTTAATCCTAATAACTTAATTATGATGTATAATGTTTGCAGTCAGTCCACTTTAATACTTTACTATGAGCTATGAGTGACCAACTACTCTTCTGTCAACACACTTGAGGAAGAGTGTGAATGACAGATCAGCTTGTCTCAAAATGGCTTCATACACCCCCCCAATTTCTTACCTGCCATGTGTCTCAGATTAGACAATAGGTGACAGTGAGTGGCTGAAATATACACATCATCTCTAGATCATTTCTCATAAATCATTTGACCAAATCAAATGCCGTTTGGCACACTTCATCACTCCAACAAATGGGAACATTTTATGTGGTTTTGGTAGAATTTGAATCAAAAATTTTTTTTTAACTCAACCTATGGTTTAAGTGCTATCTGTATGAACTTTTACACTTACAATCTACAGATGTGTTTCATTAAAAGTTATCAAAAAAATTATGGCACGACGAAAAATGCACTGGTTATAAACAGATATTTTTTCATATTTTGCTCAAAGTGTACAAATGCTTGGTCCCCTTTCATAACTGCTTGCAGTTCTAGTTATTATTATTATTATTATTATTATTAATATTATTATTATTATTCCGGTTACCAGCTCTTCACTTAGATTTTTGAAGCTGGACGGTATAGTTTGGTAAAAATTTAAGGTGTAGTCTGTTCATGCATTTGTTCAATAATTTGTAACTTTTCAGTGGTTTAAACTAGCTGGATGACAGTATGTCTATACATTGGACCGTGACTAGCAAAAATAGAATTTGGACCTATAACCTAAATTCTTACTTACGTACATATTAATAACACTTATAAGGCCAAATAACAATGTCATCATTAATGAGTCATGTTTTGACTCAATAATGATGACATTGTTATTTTCTAAACCAAAATCTGTAGCTCACAACAAATAAAAGTGCTCAGTAAGAGTTTGAAACCCCAGACCTATAGTGTGTGTGTGTGTGTGTTTGGATGAAAAGGGGCGTGGTTTATACTGTCATCCGGTGATGAAGCTCCTCCCAGCCTTTGATCGCTGCCTGTGTGTGGACCGTGTGACCGTTTCCCGGTTCTCCCTGTGATGCTGTCGCTCCTCCGGCTCTGGTTCGGTGACCTGCTGCTTATCCCGGTCGGTGCCGGTGTGTGAAGGTCTTCGGCGGACGCGGGGATGAAGCCTGGCCGGAGATAAGCCGGTGAAACGGGAGCAGCTCCAGCTCGTTCCTCCGCCGCAGACATGAGGAGCTCACCGGCCCAACTCGCCCTGACATTGTGGCTGTTTGTGGAGGTGAGTGTTGTGTGTTATTAGTGAACCTGACTCAATGGATATTGTCACATTAGTTTATAGTTTTATGATCGGATTCAAACCACTACAGTCTGTGCCGCGCCTCGGCATCAGAAGAATATTCAAAATAAACACAATTAATGTAATAATTGATTTATTCTAGACTGGTTTTAAAGCAGTCTTTCAGGTTAATGCTGGTTGTATGAGTTCTGGTAGAGATCACGGTTCACATTTTTTCAAACAAAAAATACTTGGTGCATAAAACCTAAAAGAAACCCTGAAACCTCTATAAATTCCCTCAGATGTTGAAGGAGGAATGTTAGCACATGTATGTCAGTGATGATACTCATCCTTTGTCTCTATGCCTGGAACTGCTATTTATTTATTTATTTATTTATTGGTTACTGTAGGACTCTGTGTGTTTGGTTTTCTTTGTTAAAACAATTGTTTGAACATATTTCTAGTTTTGTGGCTGTTCCTCTTCCTTCCTCAGGTGAAACACTTACATATAGCCATTGCTTTGTTCTTCCTCTCCAAGGACTTCAGGAACATTTGAAGAGATCACAGGAAATTAATTTAGCTCAGATTGAACACTGAAGCTGCCGTGCTGTGGTTTGATTCCAAGCCCTCTCCCCTCTTTCGCCTTGCCCAGGAGCACTCAAACAACTGTCTGTCTATGCAATATTAAGTCATCATGATTATTTCATTTTAATCAGCTGACTGAGTGAGCACATCCATTTTGAATGTGAGCAGGCTGCCCAGAGAGAACCTTTGACATGTGCTTCCCACATCCAGGATGCTGGGATTCAGTTTTCCAACAGTGATGCAGACAAAGAAAGGCCTCAAGTGGAGCGATCAGACCCCAGAACAATGTATAGAACTCACTCCAGACATAAAGGGAGGCAGTATCCTGGAAGCCTATCACAATCTGTTCATTAATTGTTACTACAATAGATAATATAAATTAGGTTTTAGAACTGTTCAGACTTTTTGTTCAGGATCCGTAATCACAGGAAATGTGGAATTCACGTTCTGAATAGGAAAAGGCATTCTCTCTCTCTCTCTCTCTTTTTATTTAAAATGTGGCCCCAATATGTAGACACATAAATACCTACATTGCATGTTTGTGATATCATTCATTTACACAGTTTTCAGGGTTCTCACCAGGAATTTTTCACCGTGTGAGCAAGTGTTGTCGGCGCGGGAAATTTAGAAATTTATAACTTTTTGAGGGCCAAAATTAGTGATGTAAAGCTAAAGTAGTACTTTGTTACTGCCTTACTTTAAGGGGTGTGTCATCTAAGGGACCTCACGATTCCATTCAATTTCGATTCAGGGTGCTACGATTCGATTAACCAACTATTATTACAATATTTATCACATTTTTTTATGCATCTTTTTTTCTTTATATGTGTTTTCCAAACAAAACTTAAATTAGCAGCTTAGTACAGTGCCCGTCAGAAGTACGTATTCATATAGTGGGAGCTTAAGTAGAGTTGTCAATTATGGGCATAATAATAACATACTCTGTAGCATTATAAAGGGGTATATTTGCAGGTGCAAAGTAAAATAGCTTATGCAATTTCCCTGGTTTAATTTTGAGACATGCGCATGATAAATGTGTTGTTTTTTACTCATTTATATATTTTTTCGTTTGGTGTATTTTTCTATATTTGTTTTTTTTAGTCATTATGTGTATTTTTGTATCTTTCTGTTGTCTTTTTGTGCATTTTTTGTATAATTATTGTTTTTGTTGCCATTGTAGTGTGATTCTGTAGTCATTTTGTGTATTTTTTTAGTGTAGTTTTGTGCATTTCTGTTGTAATTTTAGTGTATTTTTTTGTATAAATATTAGGTTTTGTTTATATTGAGTCATTTTCATGTTTTTGTTGTCTTTGGTGTATTTTTCTGTAATATATGTTTTTTGGAATCATTTTGTGTGTTTTTGGACCTTTTTTGTATATTTTTGTGCATTTCTGTTGTCGTTTTGTGTACTTCCTGTATACACATTGTTGAGTTTTTTGTTTTGTCATTTTTTGTATAATTATTGTTTTTTGTTGCATTTGTAGTGTGATTCTGGAGTCATTTTGTATCCTTTTAGTGTAGTTTTTTTTTTTGCATTTTTGTTGTCTTTTGTGTATTTTTTGTATAATTATTTCGTTTCATGTATTTTGTTGTCCTTTGGTGTGTGTGTATTTGGGGGGAATCATTCTAAATTTATGCCACCAGTCCATCCACGTGTACCTGCCGAGCTTTCACTAAACTTATCTATTTTCAGTAGTTAGATGTAGTGGCAGGTGTGTAGTGAGTGAAGCTGCAGTAATCAAGTAGCACCATGTACGTAACATGTAAACACTTAAATCTGACTCAGAGCGTAACACTACAGTCACTACCACGCTATGAACGGGTGTCGTGACACACTGTAACTGGACTAAATCACCATTATATACACTCACATACCTGCACGTAGACGGTGATCGATAGTGAAGCGCACCTGATCGACGTGTGTGTGTGTGAGACTCTCTACCTGGGACTCTAATCTTCTTCGTTGGTTCTCTCTCACACACACGCACCGCGAAGAAATGAGCAGCTTTCAACACAGCAGCCATTGCCGTCAATAACTTCCGGGTGAGGTCTGTCCCGTCTAAATAGCGCATGGTCAAACTAACAAGAAAATAAACGTTTTGAAACGTCATCACCAAATAAGGAACAGTTAAAAAGTAACTGTAAAGAGCTGTGCAGTGAAATAGATATAGATGGTGCGCTAGCGCCCCCTCACACCCTGAGGTCAAAAGTTGAATAGGTTTCACTTGCCGTACTGTTCAGAAGTGAAATAAATTTAAAATAAACATTTTGAAATGACCAAATTACTCCAAAACAGATGCACAAACTCGGGGTATTTGGAAGCTGTTGACAAAGTTCCAGGTCAAACAGGCACCGCGTCGGGGAGATATTCTCTCCACACACACACACACAATCCGTGTATTTATAGATAGATAATCACCCAACAAACTAAACATTTTGCTGTTCACAATCAAAGCAGCTTTAAAAATGTATAAAACCTACAATATCAGCTCTCATAACACTTGTGGAATTAGGTTTTTAAATAAAAGGTGGATGAATAAAAGAACACAATGAAGTATTAACACCAGGGACTGTAAGTGCTGAGACAAATGTGCAGCTATTCATCATCACCGCTGTCTTCACTTTCAAACTACTGTGTAGGAAAAGGAGCTGATCAACATGCTTTCATTCACTGTGCTCTGCTGTGCAGTTACACAGTGGGTCGTGTTCCTAGACGGGTTGGGTGGGTGAGTGGGTGGGTGACCGACACCGACCCCTTGTGCCAAATGTCATGGTCCGGTCCCCGTGTCGGGACGCATTGAGGACAGTCTTTGCCTTAGAGTGGAGAGGGCTCATCGAGGTAACCGTGTCCACGGCTTACCGTGTCCACGGCCCCGGTAAGCGGCGAGTTGGAAGCGGTGCGTTGCCTTCGCCACCGGGACTTCCATGTTACGGTATGTTTGAGCCTATACGCACAGCGGAGTCCGGACTGTCTGCACTCGTTGGAGCTTAAATACATGGACGGTGATTACGGTTATGTAAGCAGAGGACAGTCACAGGCAGCATCGGGGGCAGCTAAAGGGCTACAGGGGTCCTTAGGTAAAGACGGAGCATCCCAGCAGATTGCCTGTATTAAATAGATGGTGTGGTTGATGAATGTGTTTATGGATTATTCAGATTAAAAAAGGAATTTAAACAACCCGTGCACACCTGGGAGTCCCTTTTGTGTCCAAGTGTGCAACAATTATTACGACAGTACAGATCAAAATAGGAAAATACAACAGAAAATCCCCCGATGTTGCTGAAAACTGAACGTAGGGGGCGCCATTGCTCCGTAGGGGTGCAAATTCACAACGTCGAGGGCCCCTACGCTCAACAGCGCTGGCAAGAACCCTGATTTTCCCTGGAAAACAGGTGACTGAATGTCTAGCAAGTGTAGCAAATAGACAAGTGTGTCCAATTTAGCTTATAATTCCATTAAAAATGTTGTCTATGGTTCCTCTCGTGATAATTTTATCCTGTGACTGAAAATGAAGTTTAACTGAGTTGTATTGTGTTGTGATGAACAAGCGGTTCAGATTATTATGACTGCATTCAAATCTGAAAAGGTTGTGGTGCAAAGACAGGTTTATCTGTTAGTGTATTAGTTTTACTTGTGAACATTTTACCTGGTGGTGACATCACGGCAGAAGCATTGCACCTCCGAGCACATGGCTGTACAGGATTTTGTGCTAAACGTGAGGGTGGATCGCCAGTTGGGGTAATCACTGTAAACGTTTCACAAATAATGCTTTGAGACCATATTGTGCATTTCTGTGGTATTTTTCTATTAAATGGGTAGCTGGGGGTCAAAGGTCTAGCAAACGTGACATCATAATTTCAACAAATGGCTGAAGCACTCTGGTTTACCAATTGTTCTATGATTATTCATGTGATTATGCCAGGGTTTGTAGAGTCTGAAACATCATAGGTTAATGATACTGTAAAATATTCTGCCCACTAGTGGTGAAATAACTGATGCATCTCTGCGTCAATTTGTTTTTGTTTAATCATTATGGTCTGGAGTGATGTTATCAAGATAATTTAAATTAGGTTCTACCTTTTAATTGTATCTGACTCATTATTTTAAATTTAATTTTTATTTTTGACATATAGTTTTGTTCAATTATGGCTTTTTTTAAATTATAGTTTATTTGGTTCCTCACAAGAGTTAAAAAGTAATATTGTCTGAAATAAATTATTAATATTTCTAAAAAAAAAAAACAGAATTTTTAAAAAATAATGTTGAAAACAGATTTTGAAAATAATAAAAATGGAATTTGGAAAAAATAAAACAGATTCTATGTGGCCCTACACCTGGAGTGCTTGTGAAGACAGGATTTCGTGTAGTCGCAGATTTAGAGGGTGTTTGGTGAAAATGTGTTCAGTTCTAGCTCTGTCATATGTTTCCTCCATGTGTGCATCACTAATGTGTTTCAGTCGAGCGTTTGCATTGTGGTTGTGGCAGCCATGTGTGACCCTGGTTGTTGTCACCTATCAGGGACCTGGTGTGGTACTATTGTACGTGTCCTGGTTTCATCCTGTAAGGACCCAAGATTAATGACGGAACATTCAGTGAATTTGCACTTGGCACCTCTGCAGATTCCTTATTGTACTGAATCAACTGATATATCATTAGACGAGGTTAAGAGACTAATGAAGATGGAGTCATTTGAAGGTCTGTCTTCACTGCTGGGTTTGCCTCTGCTCTTCAGTGATATTATGTCATGTGACAGTGGTTTGCAGCCATGAAGGCTTAATTTAACTAAGAAGTCAAATGTTGTATACTGTATTATATAGCAACAATACAGTTCATAAAAAGATAACTACCATAGATTGCTGTCCAGGTGCTGAATTCTTAAATCTCTGAAATTATAAGGAGATAAATTTGGACCAATATGAAGAATCATTGACCAGCTGTGCCCGTTTGCTGGCAGAGATTAGTTTGACCAGGAGTTACTGGATGTATAAATATGTTTTGCTCAAAAGAGGGATGCTGAGTCTTTCTGCTTCATGTATTGGAGCATGGATTACATACTGTAGGTACTGTTCTATGAAGTCAGGCTGGCAGGGTAAGAAACCAAGAAAATATTTTGGGGACAATTTTGGCCCCCACACTTTTAGTTAGTGATTGGTAATTTTTTTATAGATTCTGCCAAGAATCAACACAAATAATTGAAAAGTACTCATTGATCAGTTCATCTAATCTTCAGATAGCCAGACACACACACACACACTCATATTCTCTATCTCACTCACTCTATCATACCTTTTCACACAGACACACACACACGGGGACACACACGGGGACACACAGGCTCGGTTGACCCAAGTTCAGCATCTGGTTAGCACAACTTTGTCTTTTTAGACCCAAAAGTATTTTCAAATCGTGCTTTTCTCTAGCAGCCATTGTCTCACTGTCATGTGGGCGTTGGCTGGTAGTGTTCAAAGACTTGGTTATTAAGTGTTGATTATTTAAGAAAAGTTTCTGTTGTGTATGTTTTCCTCAAATAGCTGCTTCACATATTAAATATAAATTAAACGTATCAGACTCTTTTATATAAAGCTTATGCTGCTGTTAGTATTACGTTACTTAAAAACAAACAAACAACGACTAGTCCTTTGGCTGTCAATTACAGTGTTAATGAATCCCTGATTAATAATCAATTAATTTATTTCATCTTTAATGTTCATGCTGTGCTGGTGCGGAGAGAGATTTTGTCATCTGTTGTTAACATGAGACTCTTTCTACAAGCTTGAACCGTTGCCTGATGGATTGGAAGTGCTGTGAAGATGAAGAGGATTTATGATGTTTGTTATAGAGTCCGTCCTTAAGACTGCTCAACTGTAAAGTGTCTTGAGATACCATTGGTTATGATTTGGCGCTATACAAATAAAAGATTGATTGATTGATTGATTATAAAAACACCTGTTCTCAGAAATCAGAGCTTCCATTTTATTATGTGAGACGATAGGCTGTCCAGCTACTAGATCAGCACGAGTGTAAAACTGATATGACTGCTACTCACACACGTCCTGGCCATGATAACGTTACCTCACAGAGTCCGTCTGACTGATGTATCAGGTTGAATTGAATTTGCTTTAGTGTTTCATTGGCTTCCTTCTTACATCACTGCATCACTACTTGGTTGAGTCTGAAGAGAACAGGAATCTGCATGAAACAAAGCTGTGAAAACACAACAAATAGAACATGCTAACATACAGTTAGGCTAGGGGTGGGCGATATGGGAAAAATATCATATCATGATTTTTTCTTTGTGAAATCACGATCACGATTTTATCACGATTTTTTTCATTCAAATCATTTCGACTATTTTACAGTTATTTACCAATTAAACAAACCAAATCACCTTCTTAAAATCATCGCCCTAAATGGAAAAAAGGAATAAAAGATCATTTAGGACAAGGTAAATATCTTTTTTTTTCTTCTTTTTTTTAATTGTATGTAAGCAATTCATCAAACTGGTTCCTAGTACAATTAACATAAAAAAAAAAAAGGCTGACAAGTTATTTTAGTCACAGTCTTTTTACTTTGTTTAACTAAAGTGGTGTAGCATTAGCATTAGCATCACTTGCTACTGGGGATGTAACGATTAATCGTAAGGCAGTTGAAAATCGATTCATAGGTATTCAACATCAACATCGATACTGTGAAAATTGAATCGCAGTACTTTTTTAACCAGCAGAGGGCGCTATCCAGAAGTGTTGGCGGCGGGCAGAATCGGCTAATACTTTCTTTTTGGCTGCCTTCTACTTTTAAACATGTTCATAAATGATTCCTTACCCCTTTAGCACCAAAAAATATCTGTAATATTACGTGAATATCTGTAAAAGTCACGTTTTTCTATTAGCTCTGTCTGCTAGCATAGCATCTCTTCTTCACTGCAAGATATCTGCATGCCAACCGACCACTGGGTTACCAGCGCCCTCTGCTGGTCCAAACAAATATCTGACCTAAATACAGTGAAATTACTTTTTTTTTTAAGTCCAATTGTTAAGGCACAAAATACATTTTCAGTTGCACTTTTAAAAAGAACTATTATGCAGTTTTGCATTGTTTACTATAGAACCAGAATTTAAATTAATAGGCTTCTTCTTCATTTGTATTATTCCTTTATTTATTTCATTCAATAATTATTTTTTAATTAAATTGCATTGTTTTGAATAGTTTATCAAGGGATTCTTTTGACAATGAAAAATAAAAGGAAAACAGTATAATTTTTTCCCCCAAAAAAATAAAGGAATATTTTTCAGTCATAATTTTTCTACAGTCCCATCTTGTAAAATAAATCGTGAGAGAATCGTATCGTGAACCCAGTATCGTGAATCGAATCGTATCGGGAGTTGAGTGAATCGTTACATCCCTACTTGCTACATAACAAGGCAGCATATCAGTCTCGTGATTTCTATTAGTTATTGAGGTAACACACACATATTATTAAAATCCTACTTTAAGCAGTATTTGAATGCCTAATTTCACACAGTTTAGACAATAATATCCTTTACAAGATAAAACGTTGCTGTTTTGGTTACATTAGGCCTGGGTCCTGATATGGACCAATATTCATATCTCTATATTTTTCCTCAAAATGGAAATATGTGATATAAACTCCATTTATTATTATTATTGTTTTTAATTTTTTTCAATAGTTTTACAAGAAGAACAATAATGGGTCAAAGTCAGTGGAGAAAAATGCCACAAAGACCATTTTATTAATCACTAGCAGCACAATAACATTTTGCGTCACTTTTGACTTTTTCCTTCATTAAGGCTGAAATGTGATGAAATTATGTAGTGTTGCTTTTTTCAGGGCAGCTCTGAGTTGTTGAAAGTAGTTTTAAAAGTAAATCACATTCAGGACACTGTCTCTTTAAGAGTGTGTAAACAGCCCTGTTAGCTTCAGCAGCAGCAGATCTCTGCTACAGCGCAGCGACAGAGCATTAGTTATAGAAGAGAAACACATGCAGTGTTTTCTCAAACGTCTCTCAGAACTGATAGAGTTCTACAGACAGACAGACATCTGCACTGAGCCTCTGACAGACAGTCGCTATCACGGAGGAAGCAGCACAGCTAACTGTGTGTGTCCGTGCACTTCCGTACTTCTGCCCTGTTTAAGCGCTTAATAATCTGTAATGTCTGTAATGCTGACATGCAGAGAAAAAAACCTTTTGATGTGCTGTGTATGGACCACAGACATATGACACAGACACGGCACCGCATGGGTTAAAATGTGAATTACAGACAGTTCTACGATCTCCGTGATTTGGGAGATCTTCGTCATGTTGAAATTTTTAACGATCTAATATCGTCATATCGCACACCCTTAAGTTAGGCCCATATATATTTGGACACTGACACAAGTGTATACCTGTTTTTTACCTATTCCAATTATAGTTATACAGGTACAGTATAGACATGGACATGAAGTGCAGACACTCAGCTTTCATTTATCCTCATTCAAATACGAAAATGTACTTCCGCATTTGACGGTGTGAGGCACAACACTTCTGGTCCAATGGCGAGACAGAGTGAGTGACCGAGTCCCTGACGGCTCTCGCTGCACTGTGCCCCATTTGACGTTACATAAAGTGTTTTGTATTTTTGCCAGTACAGTTTGTAGCGGCTCTTCTACGCCAGCAGCACTGAATGTTTTTGGAGCTGTCTAGCAACTTAGCTTTAAGCGCATCAAGCTTCCAACAAAATCTAAATATAATGCATATTTTTTCTGCATTGTATTATTTGAAACACTTTCAGTCAGCGCAGTCCACCCTGAGTCAGAGATAGGTATAATGATGATTTTGGTCATCTGAGTTAGCAAAGCGCTCCAAAACACGTCCGCAGCTGCAGCCGCTTTATTTGACTCAGAGCCAGCTCAAATCGTCTCAATTTGAGCTGGCTCTGTTGCCAAATTGTTTTCAATTTGGCATAAGCACAATATCACTAGGTAATAAATGCCATACTCTTGTGTCCCTACTTGGAGTGAAGTTTTCCGTACGGATTTTGGCTAGCCATTGCTGACGCGCTGCATTATCAGCAGGGAAGCAGTGGAAGCTAATACAGAAATTACACCACGAAGAAAAGGTAGATTTAGGTACACAACAGTGTAATGCGCAACCTCCAACCTTTTGATAAACCAGTTGCCTCTTTTTGACACCGAACATGCTCATTTCCCCCTCCGCTCGCTGACTTCGTAACAACAACAACAATGGACCGGAAGTCAGCGCCCTCACAAACTGTGACCGGAAGTTATTGGACGCCATATTGTGCATGTAGCCACTTGGATGAAGGGTTTCTGCTCCGTAACATGTGCCACCCTATTTCAAAAGGAACTAAAAGTAATTCAATAATTGACTCAAAAGCCATTTCATGGGCAGGTGTGGATAATTCCTTCATTATGTCATTACCAATGAAACATACAGGTGCTAGTCATAAAATTAGAATATCATGAAAAAGTTGATTTATTTCAGTAATTCCATTCAAAGAGTGAAACTTGTATAATGTATATTCATTTTACACAGACTGACATATTTCAAGTGTTTATTTATTTTATTGTTGATGATTATAATTGACAACTAATGAAAACCCCAAATTGAGTATATCAGAAAATTAGAATATTGTGGAGAGGTTCAAGATTGAAGACACCTGGTGCACCTGCAAAGGCCTTTAAATGGTCTCCAGTCTAGTTCTGTAGGCTACACAATCATGGGGAAAACTGCTGACCTGACAGTTTTCCAAAAGACGACCATTGACACCTTTTACAAGGAGGGTAAGACACAAAAGGTCATGGCTAAAGAGGCTGGCTGTTCACAGAGCTCTGTGTCCAAGCACATTAGTAGAGAGGTGAAGGGAAGGAAAAGATGTGGTAGAAAAAAAGTGTAAAAGCAATAGGGATAACCACGCCCTGGAGAGGATTGTGAAACAAAACTCATTCAAAAATGTTGAGGAGATTCACAAAGAGTGGACTGTAGCTGGAGTCAGTGCTTCAAGAACCTCCACGCACAGACGTATGCAAGACATGGGTTTAAGCTCTCATTCCTTGTGTCAAACCACTCTTGAACAAGAGACAGCGTCAGAAGCGTCTCACCTGGGCTAAAGACAAAAATGACTGGACTGCTGCTGAGTGGTCCAAAGTTATGTTCTCTGATGAAAGTACATTTTACATGTCCTTTGGAAATCAAGGTCCCAGAGTCTGGAGGAAGAGAGGAGAGGCACAGAATCCACGTTGCTTGAGGTTGAGTGTAAAGTTTCTACAGTCAGTGATGGTTTGGGGTGCCATGTCATGTGCTGGTGTTGGTCCACTGTGTTTCCTTAGGTCATCACAGCCGTCTACCAGGAAGTTTTAGAGCACTTCATGCATCCTGCTGCTGACCACCTTTATGGAGATGTAGATTTCATTTTCCAACAGGACTTAGCACCTGCACACAGTGCCAAAGCTACCAGTACCTGGTTTAAGGACCATGGTATCCCTGTTCTTGATTGGTCAGTAAACTCACCTGACCTTAACCCCATAGAACATCTATGAGGTATTGTGAAGAGGAAGATGTGAGACCACAGACCCAACAATGCAGAAGAGCTGAAGGCCACTATCAGAGCAACCTGGGCTCTCATAACACCTGAGCAGTACCACAGACTGATCCACTCCATGCCACACCGCATTGCTGCAGTAATTCAGTCAAAAACTAAGTATTGAGTGCTGTATATGCTCATACTTTTCATGTTCATATGTTTCAGTTGGCCAACATATCTAGAAATAAGAAGTTATATTCTAATTTTCTGAGATACTCAATTTGGGATTTTCATTAGTTGTTAGTTATGTCTGTGTGAAATGAATGAATATAATATACAAGTTTCACTTTTTGAATGGAATTACTGAAATCAACTTTTTCATGATATTCTAATTTTATGACCAGAACCTGTATAAAAGCCCTGTGCCTGTATTCCCAAAGCTTCTCAGAGTCCTCTCAGAGAGCTCCTAACGTAGCCTAAAAGTTCCTAGCAGGGAATCTTAGCTTAACAGTGATTCAGGAAGTTTCTGAGAGCAACTATGAGCAAGGACTTGACAGACTTTGATACCTTAGTGAGGAGGTGTGGTTTACCTGTTGCTGGGTATGATGTAGCCTGCTAAGAGCTGTGATTGGTTGTTAGAGAAAGGGGGCAAAAAAAAAGTGCTCTGTGCTCCTAGTAATAAATGGAGAATAAAATCAACGGATCATACTTGGACTGTATTAAGAAATGTGTAATCATGAAATTAATTTAATTCAGCAAAAATAAATAAATTTGTATACAGCGTGTTTGAACCTCATTCACATGCTGATTATTACATTCATTTACTTATTAACTGTCCACATTGGTAATTTGACCTCTTTATGTATTTCATAATAATGGTGGCCCAGACGCAGATCTAGACAAGTGGAGGCACCAGGCAGTGAAAGCGTTGGTAATAATAGTCCATTTTCATTTTAACTAACAAAAAACCCAAATTCAAAAACCCAAAGGAGGTACAGGGAAAACTGGGAGCAGGAGACAAAATGACAAGGAGGATAACATTGGCAATCATTCTGTGTCCAAGCACTCAGCTAAAGAGTGCAGAAGGCCTGATTGGGAACGAGCCACACCTGGGTGGAAACATGAAACAACTATTCAGTCACAACCCAAACACATGAACAGGAATACCTGGAAACAAAGACTAGAGTTAACACTCAAGATCATACTCGAAACAGAATAAATAAAGACTCAGAAAAACTAAAAGAGGACCACAAGGGCTAAACAGAACCTGATAGTTAAGAGGGAAACTGGGTCCTGGAATCATGGGAAGAGGCAGACGTGGGAGCTCATTGCCCTGTTAATCAATGCATCGTTCCCTTTCCTGTGTGGCGTTTGTTACCTGCTGCAATCAAAGCGAGGGCAGAGATTACAGCACACAAACAAGGGAGGGAGCAAATCACGCAGCATTACATTGCTGCTATAACATTACACTGTGTGAGAAAAGAATGAGAATAGTTTTATTGCCAATTAGAGTTTAAAACGATACAAGGAATGTGACTTGGTGGATGGTGCAAAAAACTAAAACAAACCAGAAACACTATAATAATAATAATAATAATAATAATAATAATAATAATAATAATAATAAAAATAATACAAATAGATATAATCCGGAAGCGTCTTATTAAATCACTATTGTTAAACATACAGAGAATAGCTCTCTGTTCTCTCTATCTTTCTCTCTGTTTCTGTCTGTTTGAGACACTTTTAAGCTTTTTAAAAGTCCTCCTCACTCTTCCTAACAGTTTTTCACCTTAGTAGTTCTCTTAAGGCCTGATATGCTTTGTGAATAACTTTTATCCTAACAAGGACAAATTCTAAGAAAAATCTTAAAATTAGATGAATAGGGTTAGGAAGTTTTTTCTGAGTGACGTCATTAAGAGCTACTTTTAGCCTTAGGATGCTTTGTGAAAACGGGCACTGGAATTGATTCGAGGTGTGTTGTTTGCATTTGTAACATTTTGCTGTGAAGACAACATGCAGTCAAAGGAGCTCTCCATTCAGGTAAAACAAACAACCCGTAAGCTGAAAAAACAGAAAAAGCTAATCCATGAAATTGCTACAATATTAGGAATGGCACAATCTACAGTTTGATACATCCTGAGAAAGAAAGAAAGCAAGCACTGGTGAACTTGGCAACACACAAAGACCTGGATGTTCATGAAAGACAACAGTGGTGGATGATTGCAGAATCATTTCCATGGTGAACAGAAACCCCTCTACAACAGCCACAAAACACTCTCCAGGAGGTAGGCGTGTCATTGTCCAGGTCTACCATAAAGAGAAGACTGCATGAGAGAAAATACAGAGGGTTCACTGCCCGGTGCAAGCTACTCATGAGCCTCAAGAATAGAAAGGCTCAATTGGACTTTGCTAAAAAAACATCTAAAAAAGCCAGCACAGTTCTGGAAGAACAATCTATGGACAGATGAAACCAAGATCAACCTCTAACAGAATGATGGCAAAAAAGAAGCATGGAGGGGGTGGTGTGTAGCTCAGTGGGTTGAGCGCCCGCCCCATGTACAGAGGCCATAGCTCCTCACCTGCAGCGGGTCCAGGCTCGATTCCCGGCCTGGGACCCCTTCCTGCGTGTCATTCCCTGCTCTCTCTAACCCCCTTCCTGTCAAGCAACTGTCATATAAAGGCCACTAGAGCCCCAAAAAAAATCCTTAAAATAAAAAAAAAAAAAAAAAGAAGCATGGAGAAGATGTGGTAAAGCTCACGATCCAAAGCATACCATATCATCGGTAAAACATGGCGGAGGCAGTGTGATGGCTTGGGCATGCATGGCTGGTAGTGGCACTGGGCCACTGGTGTTTATTGATGATGTAACAGAACCAGTCGGATTAATTCTGTGGTGTTCAGGGATATACTGTTCAAATCCATCCAAATGCAGCTAAATTGATGGGGCAGCGTTTCATAAAACAGATGGACAATGACCCAAAACATACAGCCTAGTGTACTGGATTGTAAAACTCGATATATCACCTCGGCCTGTTTGTTGTATTATTCACTGCCTGGCCAGTGTATTTAGGCTTTACACAATCAGGGTTTTTGGGCGATCACCGATCAGTGAGTTTTAAAAAAATTATCACTCATCTAATCATATGAATTCAGGTTGTTTTTTTTTTAAATTCCTTTGGTACTACCTGATACAGATTCACCCAACCATGTTTTGGGACCTAAACGCAGCCCCGTGACTGTGAACATAGCATTTGTTGTCAGAGTGTGTGTGTGTGGGTGCGTGGCCCTTTAACTGCGAATTAATGCCTTAGTTGCTCGACCAGTGTGCGGAGTGAGATTATCGGTTTACACCTTTGTGCACAAATGTGAGTGAAATAAAGCTGTGTCACATAAAGCAAACAACTCTTTGGTGTAAATGAGACGATAAAACAATGCAGTGGGAGCATCTACAGAAAGTTTCATCATGACAATGACGTCATTGATCAGATCGGAGAATTAAGACATTACAGCCGATCACATTAATTGCATAAAATGCTAAATAACGGCCGATCAGATATAGCCGATTAGATCAGTGTAAAGCCTACTTGTATTAGTTATCTTGTTCGCTCAAGAGTTTGAAACAGTTGCTGCTTCCAAACATCATTGGTCAGTCTTTCTTCAAAACAGGAAAAGCTTCACATCAGTTGCTTACAAAAAGGGGAGTTTTGAAACTTCAGTGTCAATCTGTAGTTAAAACTTTTTATTGGACTTTTCCTAAACTTAATTAAGATAAACTTGCAAAGAAATCCCCATCCATCTGCCTCGTCTGATTTCAGAATTAAAAGTAAGTACCCATTATTAACTAATAACAATAGATGCTGACATCTTTATCTAGATGTGTGGTGTCAGCTGTAGCTCCAAAAGCTTTTAATGCAGTCCGAATGGAATTCCTTTGTCTTCTGATCAAGTAAGTGTCAAAGTTCTTTGTCTGAATACATCAGGGCTCCTCCATTAGAAGGGCTGATTCTTCAGTCTTCTTTAGTCCTTGTAAACAGGACTGCGGTGCATGTTTTTCTCCGAGAAAAACTCCGTCCACGGCCAATGGCTAAGTTCAAAGCAGCCAAAGTCTTTCCAACTTGTAAAGCTGTTACAGAATCAGTTTCACTGCATATAAAATCAAACAAATATGCTTAAAGTGTGCAAGTGACGGAAATACCCAGAGGAACAAGTTCACAGAAGCAACAAACTGCATGAGGGTGTGCAGCACATTAACAATGTTCTACTTCCTTTAAACTTCCTTTTTCTCATTTCCCTTGACTGTTGTTCCAGTCCAGGCCAAATGCATTCTGGCAATCAGATGATGTTTGTGGGTCTGTTGCTGCTCACTAATGGCAGAGCATCTTTGCCGTTAGCAGAGATCAATAAGACAGGAAGGAGATGGGTAGGGGTGGACGATAGAAGAAGGGTTGCAGTATACAGTGAAAGTAATGAAAGACAGTTGAAACAGAAGGGACATTGATGGAGGACAAATGTAGTATGGTTATCACTTCAATAGAGAGAATAATTTTAGATCATAACATGTTCAATACCTTTCTTTCTAATTAACTGCATTGACAGCAGGTTAATTAGAAAACAAACTCGTCATCTATATTAAAAGAACCTCTGATGAAGCTGAAAATATTGCAGGCAACCTTTTAATGGCTGCTGGCAGTGGATGTACAGTATCAGAATGCAAAGATGGTGCATTAGAAGCAGGACATATGGACAAGGTTCAGGATTAGAGCAGTATAAATGTGTGAATGGGTTTGGTCCAGAATCCACCAGTGACATGTTAGTCAGGTATGAACCCAGCAGGTCTCTCAAATCTACAGTATGGACACAGGTCAGATAGTGGAGCCCAGAGCTCACAGTAAACATGGTGATGCTGTTTTTAGTTGTTATGCTGCAAAGAAGTGGAACAAACTGCAGCAGAGCTGAAGTCAGCATCACATGAGAACATTTTTAAATTAAAGTTTTTTTCTCTACTGTGTATGATTGAGGGGGAGATTTTTGGTCATGTTGATGTAATGTGTTTGTTGATGATTTTAAATAGATAGATACTTGCCCAGTAGCATACAGTGTGCCATACATTCCACACACATACATACATAAAAGGTTAAAAAGTTCCTAAAAAAATATTGTAATAAAAGTGCACATCATATCAATATTTGAATCCTCTGTGCATAAGAAACAAAACATCTTAGGAGGAAAGAAACTATTGAAAACTCATTTAGAGTGTTGAGTGTTCCGATTTTTCATTTCCAATTTTCCCAAATTCCGTTTCAGGATTTACCTATTTCTGCTTCCTTTCCATTTCATCATTTTTCCCTGTTTAGACAACTTTACTGGCAATTAAACTTCCCAAAATGGCTGCAAACACGCTAAACAGGTTCAATAGAGTCAAATTGTCTCAACTTGGAAACATGGAGTAGGACCCATTAGCAAGACGGAGATGGAGGAGTGAGTATTGACAGTGGATATTGAATGAAGTTGATCCTGGTTGCAGCGGTGGTGGAGAGTTCAGGAAAGCCTGGAGTGGAATCGCAGAGGCAGACTGGATAGAGAACACTGGGAGGAGAGATACAGAGATTCTGATGAGTAGGGATGGGTGATATTGACCAAAAAATGTATGTATCCCAATAATTTCTAGTATTTATCACAATAACGATAAAAATGATAAAAAAAATTCACTACTTGGTTCCTTACAAACATCATTAGACATCACAACATTAGACACATTTAAAAAGGCTACAATAAATGCTGACTCAAACAGCTCATGAGCTGATATTTTATGGAATATATTTGTGCATGTGGATTACTATTAGTGTTATTGTATGTAATCATTTATTTCCTCACTTAAAATAAAATTAATAAAAAAAAAAAAAAAAGCACATTAAAAGCACAAATAACTTCAATAGTGTTTTTACTGCTGATGAAATATAATTAAAAAATATTGCGTTTCACAAATGAATGAATAGTAACATTAATTATTATGTTAATATTTATTTCACACAACGTGTGACAAACGGCCCGTGGCCCTCACTAGTTTCAGACATGGAAATTTATTGTTTATATCGAGGGATGTCATTTTTACCGGTGAGAATATTTTTGACGATAAATCATAAACGATAAAATAGCGCACATTCCTACTGATGAGTGGAGGGTAAAGCACAGACACTGGTTCTAAAATCTGCTCGTGAGAAAGACAGCAGGTAATACCACTCAGGAAGACAAACAAACTGATACTGATGATGAGCAAAATTGGACATAATTCCTGGGGGAAAATACTGTGTAAAGGCCTGATATTACCCCAAAACAATAAATGGAGGTATTTCCATGTCACACTGGAGACACATTTTATTTATTTATTTAATTTTTTTTAAATAGGAAAAGAATCCAGGTCTGATTTTTCTGTTTCAGAACATAAAGTTGTCATGTGTCTAGGAGTGTAATGTTAGTTGAAACATGGCAGAATGACACAGAAGTTAACAAGACTAAAGAAGAGAGCTTTAGCCTCACCCTTACCCTGTGTATCATACTTAGAACGTTTTTGTAGATTATGACCAACGCTTACTGCAGTCACCTTTCATTGGACTCTATTTGTACCGTATTATGATGGGGACACTAAGGAGAATAAGAGCCTGGACATGTTTTATGCAAGGATCAAAGCTTGGTTCCAGTGCCATTCACCAACCAGATCATCATCTGGCCATTATTCAACCAACTTAATCAGGAAATGTTCCCAGAAAACCATTCAGCTCCCCTCTGCTATTCTATAATGAATTGTTCTGGAGTTAGAGGACATGTTAACAGTCAGCGTAGCATCTTTACCAGCTTTTCGACTTTCACAGCTTCATCAATTGCAACCTGCTTTTTGAAAAGCTCAAAGCATCTAAAGGGTTACTGTGCAGCTTACAACCATTTGTGCTCCTCATTACCCCAGATGTCCCTGAGCCAAAACCCATCTGAGCTCCTTTCAGAGCAGCAAAGCACATTCTGAGGTTGCGTAATGGTCATATTTGTCCCGTGGAAGCACAGAGTGATGCTTTCCTCTGCTGTCGGCGCTTTTAATGTGCCGCAATTAGAGCCAGACAACAGGCAAGGCTGGATGCTGACCATCCGACCATCCCATGTGTGTTTCCTCCTTATTTTATTCCTACAGGTTTTTACTTAATGTTTACTTTTTACACACCTTTTTATTTAGCATGCTGATCAAGATCACAATTTCCATATCGTCTTGCTAGCTGAGACATCGTTAATAAATGTGCTTGATAGGAATGTGCGATATTTTATTGTTTATGATTTATCGTCAAAAATATTCTCACCGTTAATAATTTGTCATCCCTCGATATAAACGATAAATTCTCATGACGGAAATTAGCGAGGGCCATGGTCCGTTTGTCCCTCAATTTAGCCAAGAATGCCCATAAACCACGAGCCAAAACTGTCCCTGTTTGTTGTCAACAACTTATTATTCTCTGGAGCGGAACGATGTTTACGGAAGCTCTGCACGGTGAGCACCACCACCGCCCCACGCACACACTGCCGTATGTGTGTGTGTTCGTCACGGGAACCGATTCAAGTTCCTCCGTCAGATCCACCCAAAGTTCCACAAACACGGGGACAGAGATGAACCTGTAGCAACGATTATGAACTGGAAACTCAACTAATGCTAACTATGCTAAGCTAACCCACCGACACACAGACTGAGCTAAGTGCTAACGCTAACCTCCATATAAAGAATAGACCAAGTAAAAAGATTAAAAGAACACGCCTTACGGTCATAAACCACAGAGAGACACCGACTTGTTTATGGTCAGATTTAACACTTTTATAGAAGAATAAAAACTAAACATGTCACACGTTGTGTGAAATAAATATTAACATAATAACTAATGTCACTATTCATTCATCCCAATTTGTGAAACGCAATATTTTTTAATTATATTTCATCAGCAGTAAAAACACTATTGAAGTTATTTGTGCTTTTAATGTGTTTTTTTTAATAATTTTATTTTAAGTGAGGAAATAAATGAATTACATACAATAACACTAATAGTAATCCACATGCACAAATATATATAATAAAATATCAGCTCATGAGCTGTTTGAGTCAGCAGTTATTGTAGCCTTTTTAAATGTGTCTAATGTTGATGTATTCACATTTATTTGTGTTTGTAGGGAACCTGTTAACACTAAGTTGTGAATTTTTTTAATAGTTTTTATTTATTGTGATTTTTATCATTATCGTGATAAATACTAGAAATTATCGGGATATTTTTTTTTTTTTTTTTTTTGTCAATATCGCCCATCCCTAGTGCTTGATTTAAAACTATTTTCTTTTTAAAAATGTAAAACTAGACAGTTGTAGCCATTTAGTTGAGTGAAGGTTTTAGGAATCATTTTTTTCTGCTCCTCTGTGGCACTGCGACCAGCGGCAGGATTTATCAGTTGTAAGGAAGAGTAGATATGCTGATAGAGAGCAACAAGCAAATGGATGGTCCTGATGCGCTCAATTGGATTTGCTGTCGTAAGCACATTGAGCTCTTCGGCTTGGTTAACACGTTCTGCTGATATGACTCTTTAAAATGACTTTTACTGCCCATTTGTGTTTCCACACTGTTTTCATCATTAATAAGCAAGAGTTTCATGTTTATTGTCTCTTTCTGTCCACTTTATTCTCAGAGGGCACGTTAATGCCAGTGTAGTGGAGATGTGAACTCACATTGGGAGCAGAAAACATGAAGACTTATTGATCAGACCAATATTGCTAGTGAAATGTACCTAATTGTTTGTGCTTGCTTTGGAACTGTAAATACTCTGTTATTGATAGTGCCTTGCATTGCATTGTGAGATGTGGAGGCATGTCAATCAATCAATCAATCAATCAATCAATCTTTATTTGTATAGCGCCAAATCATAACCAATGGTATCTCAAGGCACTTTACAGTAGAGCAGTCTTAAGGACGGACTCTTCATTTTATGGATACACACATATGCATATATACGTATATACACATACATATGTATCCCACACCCAACATGAATTCATCATGGCGGCAAGGAAAACCTTCTGTTAAGCAGCAGGAACCTTGTGTGGATCCCATTCCTATGATGAACAGCCATCCACGTTATGCTGTGTTGGGTGTGTGCAGAGGAAAGGGTGGAGACAGAGCCGCTGAGTCTCTGTAACTCCACACTGAGGATCCCACGGACCTGCAAGACAAA
The DNA here is from genome assembly GCF_900634775.1 of Gouania willdenowi. Classification (NCBI taxonomy): domain Eukaryota; kingdom Metazoa; phylum Chordata; class Actinopteri; order Blenniiformes; family Gobiesocidae; genus Gouania; species Gouania willdenowi. The sequence goes on from NC_041063.1 coordinate 3,623,693, forward strand.
AGCCAGAAGGAGTACAGGAGCAAACACACAAGGGAGTAAGCAGACATAGAGGGAGTGTTTGAAAGAGGAATGGGACCCTCTCCGGTCCCTCTCTAACCTAAATGACCTCTCTCTTAACGCCCTCTCCAACCTCTCTCCAACCGAGCATGCCAGACCCCCCCCCCCGGCAGTCTATGCCTATTGCATCTTAATTATGAGCTATGAGCTGGTTCCTAACTAAAAGCTTTATCAAAGAGGAATGTTTTGAGCCTAACCTTAAAGGTAGAGAGGGTGTCTGCCCCCCGAACCGTGGTTGGTAGATGGTTCCAGAGAAGTGGGGCCTGATAACTGAAAGCTCTTCCTCCTATACTACTTTTAGAGATGAATGGAACAACGAGTAGTCCAGCATTTTGAGAGCGTAGTGTTCTGGGGGGATTGTATGGCACTACAAGCTCCTTGAGATAGACTGGTGCCTGTCCATTTAGGGCTTTATAAGTGAGAAGAAGAATCTTGAATTCTATTCTATATTTTATGGGAAGCCAATGCAGAGAGGCTAATACAGGAGTAATGTGATCTCTTCTCCTAGTTTTAGTCAGTACACGTGCTGCAGCATTTTGAACCAGCTGAAGTGTCTTAAGCGACTTGCTCGGGCAGCCTGCTAAAAGAGAATTACAATAATCCAGTCTAGAGGTAACAAAAGCATGGACTAGTTTTTCGGCGTCGCCCTGAGACAGGATAGATCTGATTTTAGCAATGTTACGGAGATGAAAGAAGGCAGTTCTTGAAGTTTGTTTTATGTGAGAGTTGAAGGATAAGTCCTGATCAAATAGAACCCCAAGGTTTCTAACAGTTGTGCTTTGTGCCAGAGTAATGCCATCTAGGGCAGTTAGGCTAGCATAGGTTTCTCTAAGGTGTCGCGGGCCCAGTACAATGACCTCAGTCTTGTCTGAGTTGAGAAGAAGAAAATTTTGGTCCATCCAGGCCCTAATGTCCTTTAGACAGGCCTCAAGTTTAGATAGCTGATTTGTCTCACCTGACTTCATTGATACATACAGTTGGGTATCATCAGCATAGCAGTGGAAGTTAACAGAGTATTTTCTCATAACATTACCAAGGGGGATCATATAGATACAGAAGAGGATTGGACCTAGCACAGAGCCCTGAGGAACCCCGTAGCTTACTTTAGTGTACACAGAAGACTTATTATTCACGTGTACAAACTGGTACCTATCAGATAGGTAGGACTTAAACCAGTTTAGGGCAGTCCCTGTGATTCCAAGTAATTTCTCTAATCTCTCTAGTAGAATATAGTGATCTATAGTGTCAAAAGCTGCACTAAGATCTAATAAAACCAGCACTGAGAGTCGTCCTTCATCTGAAGCCCAGAGTAGATCATTAGTTACTTTAACTAAAGCAGTCTCTGTGCTGTGTTGAGCTCTAAAGCCTGACTGGAAGTCCTCGAACAGGCTGTTGTTTTGAAGAAATTCACAGAGCTGAGCTGCCACAACTTTCTCAAGAATCTTTGAAATAAAAGGAAGATTAGATATAGGCCTGTAGTTTGCTAAAGTGCTGGAATCAAGAGTAGGTTTTTTGAGAAGGGGTTTGATTACAGCTACTTTAAAGGACTGTGGCACGTAGCCTATTGATAGGGATATATTTATTGTCTCCAACAAAGATGGGCAGACTAGGGGAACAACTTCTTTAAACAGCTTAGTTGGGATCGGATCTGAAAGGCAGGTCGATGGTTTGGAGGATGAAATAATAGAGTTAAGTTCCTGAAGTCCTATATGTGTGAAACAGTTTAGGTTAGGCCTATTTACATTTAATGGTACAGCAGGCCCAGGTGAAGGCAGGGAGTGGCTAATTTTATCTCTAATCTTGTGAATTTTATCGTTAAAAAATGTCATAAAGTCCTCACAGCTGAGGGCTAGAGGAATCATGGGCTCAATAGAGCTCTGACTTTGTGTTAGCCTGGCTACAGTGCTGAAAAGGTACCTCGGATTATTTTTATTTTCTTCAATTAGTGAGGAATAGTATGTAGATCGACTATGTCGTAAGGCTGTCATGTATTTACTATGGCTTTCTTGCCAAAGTATTCGTGACTCCTCTGTTTTATTGGAGCGCCACATTCTCTCTAATTTACGGGTTGTTTGTTTGAGTGTGTGAGTTTCAGAGCTAAACCACGGAGCTTTCCTCTGACGTTTAATAGTTTTTTCCCTCAATGGGGCAATTGAGTCCAAGGTGGATTTTAGTAGACTAGCAGAGCTATCGACAAGCAGATCCAGTTGAGAGGGGTTATAATTAATATCATAGTTATTTATTGGATGGTGCACTGAGTTTAAGGCAGCAGGAATGGCCTCTTTAAATTTAGCCACAGCACTGTTGGATAGATTTCTACTTGTAACTATTTTATTGCACAGTGCGAGTCAACGGATGCATATACTGTAAGTGTTTTTACTTCTTACTGTAATTTCTTGGGTTTACCCCCCAAAACGTCTGTCAGAGTGACTTTCCAACACATTTCTGGTGTTTGTACCAGTGGGCGTGCACTGGAGCTGTTCACACACTTGAAGCCAAGATACGGGGCTTAGGGGCGCTTCCTTCTTGCAAATTTGACGTCATTTGGAGCCTGTGCAGTAGGGTCCGGCAGGAGGAGCCCTTGTAACACGCCCCGCCGATGTTGCGTACTGCCCAATCATCGGCTGTCAGTCATCGTCATATATGACGTCAAATCCTGTTTTTCAACCTCAAATAACTCATTTAAAACAAACTTCACAGAAAAATGAGCACTTGAACACAATGTAGGATGATAACTAATGATCACAGCAGAGTTTAGGTTTAAATTATGTGATGAGTATTTTAACTTTACAGTTTGACCCACATCCCATCTGTTAACATTGCAGAGGCGGGGCTTATGACCTATACTGCAGCCAGTCAGCAGGGGGAGCACTAAAAAAAGAACTTCTCCATGAGCGTGCATTCTTTTCACAGTCTATGGTTTTTATGGACTGAAAGTTGTGGCAAAACAATGGTGGATATTTATTTTTGTGTTTAAACGGAAAGATCAGAATCCTTCTGAAATTGTTTCGAATGGGATTGTCTCTTGGAGTGAAGTGATATCACGGGAATACTGAAAACAAACTAGAACTAATAAAACCACTTCTACGGGACTCCACATCCCACAATGCAATTAGCAAAACTGTTACAACAATGTCAATAAATCGAGTGTTTACAGTGGAGATGAAAACAAACTTTTGAGCGGCAATTTAAACCTTTTCCATCTTTTTTTTTAAAGCAAATGATCTTGGATTTATTTCTCTGAGGCCTACACCATGTGTGATAAAACATTATTGTAGCCAGCAGCTATAAAAGAAGATTAAATAGATACATCAAATCATTTTTTTATTACCAGTTCTTGTTTTAACCCAATATAATCCTTATTTAATCATGACCTACAAAGGTAGACACAGTTATTGTATTATGCTCTTTAATTGTAGATGTAGTTTCTGCATTTCCAGCTCATGCTCATATTAGGTTTTACCTGGAAATTTGCAGTGTCAGTATTCAGCAAGATGAAACCATGACTAAATGAAAAATTGCAGTGTTGATGGCACGGCTGTGTCATCATAATGACTGCATTAGGCTGAGGTTGTGACTTTGTAACAGCAGATGATGTTTCATCACCCCGTAGCTGCCTATCTATCTGTGCTGTGTCTGTTCCTTACTTTAAGAAATAAACAGGTATTGATGCTTTACTTTGTGCTACACTGTCTTTTTCCAAATGCCACTTGAAAGTTTTTTTTCTCCATTTCTGTGTAGAGAGATAGCACACATGCTGCCTGCCACTCTGGGAATAAACCTCAGGTTGTGTTATTTATTCCATGTTGTACGCTCCCACCCCTCCAGCCCCCTGTAGCCTCTTAAGACAGGCTGTATTTTTCATAGATCATTTCAAAGAAGGTTAATTAGAGGTGCTCTCGAGCAAAATCTGTTTCAGTGCAAAGTCTGGCATGGTATCGACTGAGTAGAGAGGGATCCTTTGTAACTGGGCTGCTCTGCATGTCATGATAACCTTGTACCATATAAAACAAAGAGTGTTGGGAATTGGGATTAATTCAAGTCTGGTCTGAATGAAAGGTGCTGGCTTTGATAGTTAGAGAGTTGGTTCGTGCAGTGAATGTCTAGTGAGTTTTGTCCTCAGCAGTTCTTGATGTTTAAGTGAAATGAATCACAGTGAGATTGCAAAGGATGAAGGTGGTGGGATGACTATAATCCATGGAATGGAGGAGGTGGTGAGGGAATTATTAGCTGTTTCAGTGTGTGTGTTTGGGGCAGAAACTGGATTAAATGCTCCAAACAGGTGAGATAGTCAATAAACTGAGATGAATCTAGTTATTAGAGTAAAGGGTGTGACAACAGCCCAGTGGACCTGAGCAGAGAAAGGACATGATTAATGGAGTTGTTCCATTTCTGTTGACGTCTGCTTTGTTTTTGTCCTTTTCCTCCTATATTTCAGTGTGTGTGTGTGTGTGTGTGAGAGAGACTCGCCATCTACTGTATATTGTAATTGTAAGTATGCGGAAAGACCCTAATTTACAACCAGAGGTATAAAGAGTACTGATATATCCTACTCAAGTAGAATTACTGTTACTTGATTGAAATTTTACTCAAGTAAGTCATACATAAAATACTCAAGTACAAGTAAAAAGTAGCTCAAATGAATAGTACTCAGAGTAAAGCTTTCTAGTTACTTTCACCCTCCACGTTTATTTTCGGTTATAAATTTTGCCATGGTTCCCTTGCAACTGATGTATAAACTTAAAAAGTTAGGCAATGTTTAGATTGCGTTATATTATTGTTGCCTTTCTTATGTTTAAATACAAATATGCCAGAAAGATGCAGTCAGGGATTATCACCAACCTCTCTCTCTTGTGGTGTTTTCTCTATGTCCATGGTTCACTTCAGTCCACAGAAACAACAGCAGTAGCTACAGTAGTTCTTCTTCTGGTGATGCTCTGAGAAAATAACCAACATTTAATGGTGCTGTTATGGCACAGTGCATTACGTTTAATCTGATTGGTCGGCTATGATGGGATGCATTTGATTGTTTTCTGGTCATTTCATTTTTTTCTAGTTAAACAATGTCCTTTGATCATTTTAAAACAAAAAAATATAATTTACTCTGTAATGGTTGGGTGTAGAAATTTAACAAATTACTTTACTTTTTTTAAAACGTACTACAAGGTACAAGTAAGATTACTCATTTACACATTTACTCAAAAAAGTACAAGTACCCATAAAAGCAACTCAATTACAGTAACATGAGTAGTTGTAATCCATTACTTTCACTTCTGTTTACAACTGCCAGTGATCGATTTGTGTCATTGAGAACTTTATTGGTGGAATGACATACATTAAAACAGACGTGTAAATGATAATATTTAACCCTGGGATATTAAATGACTTGAGAAGACCCTGTTTTATTGTATCTGGAACAAGGTTTTACTGATGTCCACATCCACCTTATTGTCCCAACTGTCAGTCTGCTTCAATAACTTTGGTCTGTGTTCTCTTACAGAGTGTAGAAGCCAAAAAGTATTGCTGGTACTTTGAGGGAGGATATCCTATCTACTTCATGTAAGTGTCTTACTTTGATATTCTGTAAAATAAATGATTGTGCCAGATACTTTGGCATCTGTTCAGTTTTTCATGGTTTGACGTTGGACTTCCATCTTGGTAGTTTTCATTTGACAAAGTTTTCAGAGAATCAAAGTGTATGTTCAAATTCAGTGTAGTTGTTCGAATTTCACTTTTTAATGCCAAAGTTACTGTCCAGTCATTATCCAATGGAGAGCCGTCTGTGTTACAGACCCACAGCTTTAGCTTTCCAGATTGTTGCTACGACTACTTTGCTTATCAAGCAGATTTAATCTATTGTACCCACAGTTAGGAGGTACTGATGACAGTGAGTAGAGAAAAACTAAGAGGTTTTAGAGTTGGGTTCAATCACTGGAGTTACACACAGGAGGTCCGACAACAGCCAGATCATGGATGGTCAGTGAATTCATTAAATTAGTTTGGAAGCATGTCCCTAAAAATAACAGAGTGTAATGTAATTTCCCTTCAGGGATTAATAAATATTTCAAATTTTGAAAAAAAATCAAATTTATACAGTTTTCATCCCACCAAAGTGGTCCCAGATCTGCTAATATTCTATGGTCAATTGTGTCAATTAGAAGACGAGATCTTGACCAGTTGAGCCACGCTCCCCCAATGACCGGTGGCCTTTGCATGTGGAGTAATCTAGTTTAGCAGCTCAGATTTGGTGTGGATTGGTGACGTGTGTGTGTCACACGTCGTCACATGTAAATGGTGGAAGCTCTTCAAATCAATGGTTTGGACTGCTGTAAACTAAAGATCATTACTTAGTGATATTCCCACCAAACGTAAGTTGTTATTCTATATTATGTAGAGTCTGTGCGTAGTCCTGTGTTAAACTACCAGTGCTGAAGTGAAGTAACCTTGTTCAGGTTTCAGCTTTTTAGTTTCAATGGGTGTTTTCAATTTGACAAGATTATAAAACATACTTCTGTAAATTACTAGTTTATGGAGCTGCAACACAGCAAATACCTTGATGACAAGTAAATCTTTCCTTCCTGTCACTTAGCTCCTGTTTTCAAAGGAAGTCCTTAAGTGCAGGAACTGTACATTGTCTAATGTAATTACATTAGATTACTATTGCAACTAGGAATGGGAATTGAAAACTGATTCTTTCTGAGAACCGGTTCCCAGTTATCTAATTCCTAGGAATTGTTTGTTTGCTTGCCTGTCGATTCCGCTTATCGGTTCCTCTTACGTCGCAAATACGTAACGATAAACTCCTCCAGGTCCTGTATATTGTTCATGCTAGTACCAAGTGAAGCTCCTCCCACTATATAGTTGTTTGTTGTCCACCGCAGAGAATCCACCTCCTCCACCCACAGCTGTGCTGTCCTCCGTGCTGTGTTTGTAGCGTCTCTGTTGCTACGATACTCACTTCCTGGTTCTGTACACTAGCGCAAAAGTTGCTTCTTGCACTGACTTTTCCTCCGAAAACAACAAACTTCGGCAAGAACACATGTCCTCATAACAAGTAATCAGACACGGGAGATGGACTGGTGCTGATTGTTGTCTTTAGTTTGCTCCTTCACACACACACACACACACACACACACACACACACACACACACACACACACACACACACACACACACACACACACACACACACACACACACACACACACACACACACACACACACACACACACAGACATGCAAGGCTGATGACGTCACATGTAACAATGGGGACGGCGTCTCTGAAGGTCCATTTATTGAAATGTAAACAAAGGCTAAACTAAAGCTTTACCGTTTAAATACATAACAATAAGTGCAGCTGTACTTTTGGTTAATATGTTCTTTTTTACAGAATCATTATTTGTTTTATGTCTGAATCAGTTTTGGATCAAGTTGGTCAAGTTCAAAAGGAACACTGTAAATATTCTCAAATGTCGGTAGCCAAATGTGTCATATATTGTAATAATAATAATAATAATCAATTTTCTATTGTGCTTTTGTATATATTATTATCCAGTGAAAACAATCTATACCTCGTGGATTAAAAGAGAGCTGATATTCCTGCAGGAAATTAAAAAGACAAAGATAACATAATAAAGAGTTAAAGCAAACAAATCTATTTGTATTATTTCATTCCCTCACCCAATGAGAATCGATAAGAGAATTGGTAAGGAATCGAATCGATAAGCAGTATCGATAATGGAATTGGAATCGCTAAATTCTTATCAATTCCCATCCCAACACATCATCAGTAGGGTAAAACTAACCTGTCTCACCACCAGCTCACGTTCCCTATCATTGGGGAAATTCAGCTGGTAAATTCTGCTTCACAATGATAGTTGTCAATTACACCTCACTCCCTCCCTCAGCCAGTAAACATAGTCAAAATGAACAGGTATTACCACTGACCCATAACGTCACCATCCCATTTGCACAATTACAAACTTAATATCAGTCCAATAACTTATCAACCAATCATGGCAAATTTTTAAAAGTTTTTTAATTGATCTGGAAAGTATAACATTGGCTCTTGACCCCTTGACCTTGCTCAGCCAGCGTAGCTTTGTGCTTAGCAAGTCACAGACTTTTAGGAGGACTGCTCATAATAAGGCAATAAGGCTTCTGACTTAAATAGAACACTGTAGGTCGACTGTGTCCTTAAACCTCAAAGCTGAACTTCGCAAAAGCAAACTAAAACATGTGTGACCTTCACAGATTTAAAGAAAGACAGCTCATTTATCGTGTGTAACAAAGATGGTAAATATCTTCATCTTCAATGTCATTACCAGTGACCTGAAAAGCTCCCATAAGAATGAACAAAAAAAACATGTCTGTGCATCACTACTGAGAGAAAAAGCATCAAAGAACAGCGTGTGTGTGAGTGCGTGAGAGAGGAACACACTGCAGCATCACCTCCTGTGTGGTTCTACCGCTTACTCTTCAGAATGTTTTAATGTAGCGTGTAAAATCTCAGCAAAAGACGATGAAAGCTGTGAGAGAAATCAAGCTGATTGATCTGACTAATAAAACTAAAGACAACTCCATCAGAGCCGTGTCGCTTTGTATCTCATATTCAATCATCCACAGTGGTCAGAAAATCAATGTGACAAAGCAAAACCAGAACAAACTAAAAATACCAAGATGGAGAGCAGTGTGTAATCGGACAGATGACAAAACCACAGGTTTGGCTTTAAGTGCTCGTAATTCTGAGGAGAGCGAAGATACGTCTCTCTTTCTCTCTGATGACATTAATGTAAAGCCTACGGTTTGTTGTGCCACTGTCATCATTTTAGGTGGACATAAACATGTTTGGTGTGAGGATTTGTTCCTGTATCATTACACTCTGTGAACAGTGTGAATGTCTGTTTTACACTTGTTAAAAAGAAATATTCACAGTTTTAACTCTTGTATATGTTTAAGATGCACAAAAGATTATTCCCTATATTTTATATTAATAATAATCAGTATAGAAAGGAATTGGTACCTTTGACATTTCAACCCATCCAGTTACAGTACTACCCTGTATCTGGGGATTGGTATTGGGGCAGTTGCTCCAGTGGTGTCTGTCATTGTGTCCTTGGGCAAGGCACTTCACTCACATTACCTAGTATGAATGTAGGCCCACCACCCGCAGGAGGGATCATATGAGGCCGGTGCAGTGTGGATCGGGCAGTCGTCCAGGGCGGGGGCCTTGGCGATCTGATCCCCGGCTACAGAAGCTAGCGTTAGGGACGTGGAATGTCACCTCTCTGGCGGGGAAGGAGCCTGAGCTTGTGTGCGAGGTGGAGAAGTTCGGACTAGATATAGTCGGTCTCACCTCGACACATAACAAGGGCTCTGGAACCAGCCTTCTCGACAGGGGTTGGACTCTCTTCTACTCTGGAGTCGCCAATGGTGAGAGGCGCCGGGCCGGGGTGGCTATACTTCTTGCCCCCCGACTTAGTGCCTGTACGTTGGAGTTTACCCCGGTAGACGAGAGGGTAGCCTCCCTCCGCCTTCGGGTGGGGGGACGGATCATGACTGTTGTTTGTGCCTATGGGCCAAACAGCAGCTCGGAGTATCCACCCTTCTTGGATTCCTTAGAGGGAGTACTGGAGAGTGCTCCTTCTGGGGATTCCCTCGTTCTGCTGGGGGACTTCAACGCTCACGTTGGCAGCGACAGTGAGACCTGGAGGGGCGTGATTGGGAGGAACGGCCCCCCTGATCGGAACCCGAGCGGTGTTTTGTTGTTGGACTTCTGTGCTCGCCACAGATTGTCCATAACAATCACCACTTGGCACCAGGACACCCTAGGCCGCAGTTCGATGATCGACTTCGTAGTCGTGTCATCGGACTTGCGGCCGCATGTCTTGGACACTCGGGTAAAGAGAGGGGCGGAGCTGTCAACTGATCACCACCTGGTGGTGAGTTGGTTCCGATGGCGGGGGAGAATGCTGGTTAGACCTGGCAGACCCAAACGTATAGTGAGGGTCTGCTGGGAACGCCTGGCAGAGTCTCCCGTCAGAAGGAGCTTCAACTCCCACCTCTGGGAAAACTTCAACCATGTCTCGGAGGAGGCGGGGGACATTGAGTCCGAGTGGGCCATGTTCCGTGCCTCTGTTGCTGAGGCGGCTGATCGGTGCTGTGGCCGCAAGGTAGTCGGTGCCTGTCGTGGCGGCAATACCCGAACCCGTTGGTGGACACCGGGGGTGAGGGATGCCGTCAAGATGAAGAAGGAGTCCTACCGGGCCTTTTTGACCTGTGGGACTCCGGAGGCAGCAGACAGGTACCGACGGGCCAAGCGGAGTGCAGCCACGGCGGTCGCCGAGGCAAAAGCCCGGACATGGGAGGAGTTTGGTGATGCCATGGAGAACGACTTCCGGATGGCTTCGAAGAGATTCTGGACCACTATCCGGCGTCTCAGGAGGGGGAAGCAGTGCACCGTCAACACTATGTATGGTGCGGATGGTGCGCTGCTGACCTCGACTCGAGACGTTGTGGATCGGTGGGGGGAATACTTCGAAGACCTCCTCAATCCCACCGACACGCCTTCCAATCAGGAAGCAGGGCCCAGGGACCCGAGAGTGGGCTCTCCTATCTCTGGGGCTGAGGTTGCCGAGGTGGTTAAAAAGCTCCTCGGTGGCAGGGCTCCGGGGGTGGATGAGATCCGCCCGGAGTTCCTCAAGGCCCTGGATGTTGTGGGGCTGTCATGGCTGACACGACTCTGCAACATCGCGTGGACATCGGGGGCAGTGCCTCTGGATTGGCAGACCGGGGTGGTGGTCCCCCTTTTTAAGAAGGGGGACCGGAGGGTGTGTTCCAATTATAGAGGGATCACACTCCTCAGCCTCCCCGGTAAGGTCTATTCAGGGGTACTGGAGAGGAGGGTCCGCCGGATAGTTGAACCTCGGATTCAGGAGGAGCAATGTGGTTTTCGTCCTGGCTGTGGAACTGTGGACCAGCTCTACACCCTCAGCAGGGTCCTTGAGGGGTCATGGGAATTTGCCCAACCAGTCCACATGTGTTTTGTGGACCTGAAAAAGGCATTTGACCATGTCCCTCGGGGATTCCTGTGGGGGGTCCTCCGGGAGTATGGGGTATCGAACCTCCTGATAGGAGCTGTTCGTTCCCTGTATGACCGGAGTCAGAGTCTGGTCCGCATTGCCGGCAGTAAGTCGAAATCGTTTCCGGTGAGGGTTGGACTCCGCCATGGCTGCCCTTTGTCACCAATTCTGTTCATAACTTTTATGGACAGAATTTCTAGGCGCAGTCAGGGCGTTGAGGGGGTCCGGTTCGGGGGCCTCAGTATTGCATCGCTGCTTTTTGCAGATGATGTGGTCCTGTTGGCTCCAACATACCGTGACCTTCAACTCTCACTGGATCGGTTCGCAGCCGAGTGTGAAGCGGCCGGAATGAGAATCAGCACCTCCAAATCCGAGTCCATGGTTCTCGACCGGAAAAAGGTGGAGTGCCTTCTCCGGGTTGGAGATAAGGTTCTGCCCCAGGTGGAGGAGTTCAAGTACCTCAGGGTCTTGTTCACGAGTGAGGGAAGGATGGAGCGAGAGATCGACAGGCGGATTGGTGCGGCGTCTGCAGTGATGCAGGGTCTGCACCAGTCCGTCATTGTGAAAAGGGAGCTGAGCCAAAAAGCAAAGCTCTCGATTTACAGGTCGGTCTACGTTCCAACCCTCACCTATGGTCATGAACTTTGGGTCATGACCGAAAGAACAAGATCACGGGTACAAGCGGCCGAAAAGAGTTTCCTCCGTAGGGTGGCTGGGCTCTCCCTTAGAGATAGGGTGAGAAGCTCAGTCATTCGGGAGGGGTTCAAAGTAGAGTCGCTGCTCCTCCGCATCGAGAAGAGCCAGATGAGGTGGCTCGGGCACCTAATTAGGATGCCCCCTGAACGCCTCCCTAGTGAGGCGTTCAGGGAACGTCCCTCCGGAAGGAGGCCCCGGGGAAGACCCAGGACACGCTGGAGAGACTATGTCTCTCGGCTGGCCTGGGAACGTCTCGGGGTCCCCCCGGAAGAGCTGGAGGAAGTGGCCGGGGAGAGGGAAGTCTGGGCCTCCCTACTGAGGATGCTGCCCCCGCGACCCGGAAACGGCTAAGCGGGAGAAGATGGATGGATGGATGGAATGTAGTGAGTGAGTGAGTGTTGGTGGTGGTGGGAGGGGACGATAGCGCACTATGGGAGCCTTGCTTCTGTCATTCTTCCCCAGGGCAGCTGTGGCTACAATAGTAGCTTATCACCACTAAGTAGGGATGTAACGATTCACTCAACTCCCGATACGATTCGATTCACGATACTGGGTTCACGATACGATTTTCTCACGATTTATCTTACAAAATGGGAATGTTGACAAATGACTGAAAAATATTCCTTTATTTTTTTGGGGAAAATACTATACTATTTTCCTTTTATTTTTTATTGTCAAAAGAATCCCTTGATAAACTATTCAAAATGATGCAATTTAACTAAAAATAAATCTTGAATGAAATAAATAAAGGAATAATACATTTATTAATTTATTAATTAATTATTTATTAACATTTATTAATTTAAATTCTGGTTCTATAATAAACAATTCAAAACTGCATAATAGTTCTTTTTCTTTTTAAAAGTGCAACTGAAAATGTATTTTGTGCCTTAACAATTGGACTTTAAAAAAAAAAAAAAAAACAGTCATTTTACTGTATTTACGTCAGATATTTGTTTAGACCAGCAGAGGGCGCTGGTAACCCAGTGGTCGGTTGGCATGCAGTTATTCCACCAGTGAAGAAGAGAAGCTATGCTAGCAGACAGAGTTAATAGAAAAACCTGACTTTTAAAGATATTCACGTAATATTACAGATTTTCTTTCGGTGCTAAAGGAGTAAAGAATCATTTATGAGCATGTTTAACAGTAAATGGCAGCCAGAAAGAAAATAGTAGCAGATTCCGCCTGTCACGTCCGCTTCTGGAAGGATTAATATATAGCGCCCTCTGCTGGTTAAAAAAAGTACTGCGATTCAATTTTCAGAGCATCGATGTGAACCGTGGTACCTATGAATCGATTTTTAACTGCCTTACGATTAATCGTTACATCCCTACCACTAAGTGTGGAGTGAAAGAATAATCCCTTAATTCTGTAAAGTTACTTTGATTGTCCAAAAGAGCGCTGTCACGGGGCTACCCCGTGCCTTCTAAACTGTTTGTAAGGTTTTACTGTAAAAACAAATGCATTATTAGTAGTATGAGTGTTTCTCACCCATTGCTCCATGTGCTTTGTTTGTGAAACCAGGAAGTGGCAAACAGAATAGAAGCTGGTGGTTGGTTTATATAGTTGTGTGCTTCTTGGAAGGTACCACATGTAATAGAGTTGGAGGGGTGTTTCTTAGCAAATACAAATAACTATTTTTCAAGTATATGTCAAAATTTGCTCACCTCTTAACATTGCTGAAGTTAATATTTTTGGTAAATGTTAAATGCATTTTTGGTCATTAATTTGTCTGAGATGAATTAATTGATTTCCCCTCAGATCATGTGCTTTGGTACCTCCCCCTCAGTACTATATAAGAGGTGGCTGGAGGCCTGGTGGGGAGTTGGTGTTTGGAGTCAGAGCTGTCAGGTGGGATAACAAAGTTTATGTAGAGCTCAATCTTTATTTGTTTCCACTTTTTCCCCTCTTTTGCAAGTTGGATGTCTTCTATTTTTTTTCAGGCCTGCTGCACTTTTACCACTGTAAATAAATACACTTTGACTGCATTTTTGGGAACCTCAGACTACTTTTTGAGCCTACCCACTAGGCCATTCTTACATGTGGTGTCAGAAGAAAAAACAAAATGCCTCCCAAAAGTCAACAGACACGACAGCAGAGCCTGCAGAAGAAGAAGGTGCAACAGGGGGCGCTCTTGAGGAAGGCTTCCATTTGCACCATTTGCACACTGCACATGAGGCCAGTTTTTCTGGTCTGGCCCGGATGTTTGAAACTTACCAGAAGTTTCAGATGGACAGAGACCGGAGGCAAGAAAAGGAGAATGCAAAACAGGAGCAAAAGCTCTCAGTCTTCAACCATCAGGTCACCCAGCTCCAACTGGACTTGGAGGCAGCCAGGGGGCAGTCTCCAGTTCCTGTTTTAAGAAGCGTGCCAATGGGTGAGTCAAGGCTGGGGAGATTGGAAGACTCTGATGATATTGAACATTATCTCACAACTTTTGAGAGACTGGCAGCTGTTTACAACTGGCCTCGGCGAGACTGGTCCATTGGGTTTTGTTGCCATGGATCCAGCCTACACCCAGGACTACGATAGACTGAAAGATGCTATTTTAAAGAAATATGAAGTTAACAGGGACTCCTATCGTCAGCGTTTCCGGGCCCTGGAAACACCGCAGGAGGAGTCACCGCAGGAGTTATATATTCGCCTCAAAGATTTGTTCTGTAAATGGGTAGACTTTAATGCTGCCAGGGGAACCTCGGACTACTTTTTGAGCCTTTCTTACAAGCGCTATATAAAATTGATGTATTATTATTATTATTAATGGTACCAATTTTTGGTACGAGGTAATAAATGTTCATGTTTATTAATTAAATCTCAGATTTGTTTGTAATTAAAAACATTTATTCTTAATATAATAAAAACATTAACTGTTTTTGTTGGAACATTGCAGTTGTTTCACAAATTTCATTAGTAAGAAAAGAACACCCTTAGCTACAACTACACATTTGGCTATCAAGTAGTGCTGTTGATTGATCCGGCCATTATTGGAACAAAACTATTTGTGTGTGTCTGTGCATTGATCCGTGTGTAGAATTAGGATTTGTAAAGAAAGTTGTCTGTGCGTAACCCAATCTGTGTGTCTATGTTGACATTCGTATGCGTGTGTCATCAACACTCTGTTAGCCGTCTCTGTGCACGGGATCTGTAACTTTTAAACTTGTAACTCATGCGATACCGCTAGAAACCAGCATTTGTTGCTGGTACCAGTGGCAGACACTCCAGTGGAGTTAAAAAAAATTACATGTATGTATATTCTTATTTATAACTTATGTCACATACAGTACGTTAGCCGGATATGCAGCTTTATTTCTGTTTTCACATTCTGTCAGAGGTGTTTCCTCACACAATAGGACTATTTAGGATTTATTTCAGCAGTTTTCAGGTTCTGCTCCTGTTTTCATGCAGTCTGTGGATGTTTTAGTAACAAGATGCTCACATTAAGACTGGAATATAAATAAAGTATTAATAATAAGTCAAAAAAATAGTGTTGTGAGATGTGTCTAGCTTGAATGTGTTCAATTTGAGTAATGGAGCGGGGCATGCGTGCAGTCAGTGGAGCAGTATGGAATCACAGGAGTGCCAAAATGAAAAGGAAATGCATGTGGAAATATAAAGACAATCAATAATGAAAAAATATACAAATGTAGTCATATTCTTTTTCCATTTTGCTTTTTCTGTTTTGTCTTTGTCTTTTCCATTTTATTGCTTTTACTTCATGACTCAAGCAGTCGGTAAAAGCAATGTCTCTTTAATATTGCACAAATTAAAACCCAGCTCGACAAACTCCTGTTCCTTTCCTTTCAAAATAAAAGTATTATAAACAAAGATTAAGTGAAATGCACTACATTTACTGTTCCTTCCTTTGTTCCTTGAGCAGTTCTTTATAAGAACACTAACATGTTACCTTTGTTGAGCAGGAGCTGAGTTTGTTCCACATTGACTGTATCTTTGCTGTGGAGGAAAGTCGCTCTGAATAAGTGGAAAAGACGTCAACGGCTTCAGTGCAATGTTGTGTTCACATCCAGCAAGGAACTCTGTCTACTCTTTCACCCCCTCAGTCCCAAGGATGCGTTTAGATACCAAAACATTGCACTGTTTGATTATTTGTGAATCGGTACTCGGTAGTCCTGAACATATTATTATTGTTATTAATAAAAGTCCTGAATTCTGTACCCATCCCTAATTCAGGATGACTTGGGCCAGTTCTAACTACTGTCCTCCTTAAGTCCAGTCCTAACAGTAGAAACTTCTTGTTCTGACACTGGGAGCTGGTTCCTCAGTGAGGAACTAAACATTCTACTTTATAACTTGTTCACGCAGTCAGTTTCACCGAAAAGGCTTTGTTTCCCTGGAAAGTCTGCGTTGTTTGACTCTTTGTGATCACGCCACTGAAGTCCAGACATCTTAGGTTTTATTTGACTTCAAATGTTCAAAACTTGCTTAGAATTTTGTGTGTTGTCCACCAACTGTGACCTGATCATCGTTGCGTACTTGCGTGTGTGCGTGCGTGCGTGTGTGAGCATGTGCTGACCAACCACCATTGTGTGTGTGTGTTGCAGATGCCGCTCGTACGAGGACTGCTGTGGAACCCGCTGCTGTGTGAGAGCTCTGTCCATCCAGAGACTTTGGTACTTCTGGTGAGTCCCAGCACACATGTTGGTCCTCGTCGTTCCACTACACCAGAGCTTTTCAACGTTCGGGTCGTGATCCCATAATCCAGGTGTCACCTGGATTTCAAATGAGGTCACCTGTAATATCTAGTAATTGATTTAAAAGAAAATTACTGGTTAAAATTATATTTTGTAATTTTTTTTTTTATTATTCTTTCTCAAAAATGAAACACCACACTATCTAGTGAAACAAAAATACAAAAAACAGTATAAAAAATAAATAAATGGGTAATTAAATAATAGTAAAGGGGGGGAGTGGCTAGCTAGAGCGTGCTGAGCTTAGTGACGGAGTGCAATACCTTCATTGAAAAGGGATTTATGGCTCCAGGAGGACTTTAATCCAGGTGAGATGAGGTTAAATGGTTCCTTGTAGGGTAAATGTTACAGACCCCTGATCAGGGGAAGATGGTTAGGAGACCCCACTATAAGAGCTGGACCCTCTGAATTTAATTCCATGGGGTGAAACAATGCAGATGCTAAGTTGGTTTTGCTTCTGTTAATTCAGTTAATTCAAGTACAGCATTTCTGCGAAATAAAAAAAAACATGTAACCTGTTGTTTTGTTTTGCTGTTATTTAAAACATTTTTATTACATCTTCTTTTAAATTAATATAAAAGAAATGACCTGTTTTTTCAAGCCACTGCTTGAAAACTTAATATTGACACTAAAACATTTTGTAAATGTATCTCGAGTCATTGTCAATCTTTACTTCAATGCCGTTAAGTCAACTATTCATCATGCATGGCTTAAAAAAAAAAAAAAGGGTGCAACCAAATTCTGTGCTGGTGCAACCGACTGGAAAAGTTAGTGTAGATCCCTAACAGCGGCGCTTTTACGGTTTAAATGATCCACTTACGGAGGTACTAAAGGATGAGTTCACTTAGAACGCTTGACTGAGTCGCTCAAAATCACACAAGTCACATCGCTTGAGATGTAATCTAGTCACTGTCACGTAACAACAACAACCCATAAGTGCTCCTGGACATAGAATCATGTTTAGGCATTATATAAATATGTAATATTTAATCCTTGTCTCCTATAGAAATGCATTGCATTTTTTTAAATGACAATATTGAAACTGTATCATTGCTATTTCTATGACGCTGTGGTTTATGGTATTATTGTATTACCACCTAAGCCTACGTCCCATAACTGTTTCCCACTCTGATCATTTTCTCACTTTATTCCTTCTGTATGTGCTTTTTCTATATAGCATTGAGCTATGGATGGATGGATTGATACATGATACAATTCAGTTTTTTCTATTAGATTTAGTGTTTCAGTCCCTGCTGAGTATCTTTATAGAGAAAAAGAGGATTCCTGTCACTGTGTAGCTGCACTGTGTGCGTTTATCTGCTCTGATGACGTGTGGGATGTGAGCAGATGTCCTCCCTCTCTCTCTCTGTTCTGAAGTGTGTTTGGTCTGTGTTATCAGGGTGCTGCTGATGATGGGGGTGCTGTTCTGCTGCGGTGCTGGTTTCTTCATCCGCAGGAGGATGTATCCTTCTCCTCTGAGGGACGAGCCATCCTTCAATGTCTCCTTCACTCGGCACCCTGTCACCTCTCCAGGTACATCAAACGTAAATCAACACAATTGATGCATTACAGATCATCTGTAATGATTGTCTTGTAGCTACTGTAACATCAGTGATGCTGCACTGCTGCAGACTCCTCATGTGTTTAACTTAATGTGACTGATGAGGAAAAAAAACACTTGACAGAACTCCTGGAAACGTTAAATTATAGACTCAGTGGTGACGCCATTTTAACCGTTAAGCTTGTGGTGTTTGCTAAGCTATAGTAACATGTTTTCACCCTCACATCAAAAGTGCCAAAGCCATTTAGCTTTTTTTGCCATATTGAGATTTTATACTTAACTCATATATTTATATTACTGAATATTAATTTGTCTTCTTGTGAGAGACGATCATACAAGACAATTATCAGCAATTATTATCGACAATTATCATCCAAAAAGTGCTAAAGCAGACCAGCACGATGTCTTTCTTCTGTTTTTTGTTGTGAAACAGTTTGGAGCTGATGCTAACGTCTTATTTGGCTGAGTTTTTAGGATTAACTGAGTTGTCTTAGTATTCAGTTTTCATTATTATGGTAAATTGTAAACATTTATTGTCAGCCAATGAACGGATTGATGGAAACACATACTGTCTCCTCTGTGTTGAAAGGAGGATGTGCAGTGGACTGTAAATGATTGACAGGAGCTCTGTGTTCACATTTAGCCCAACATGAGGCTGTTCTCATGCGTCTCCCAGCAGACGCTGAGGAGAATGTTACAGTTCAATGATGTCAATCCCTGCTCTGCAGCAGCTTAGACCAGTGAATAATCTGTGAATGTGCTCCGTTAAACCAGTGGTTCTCAACCATTTCAGTCCGTGACCCCCAAAATAATGGTCCCATAGAGCAGGGACCCCCACTGTAGCTGAAGGTGGTTGAACACAGACATGAACATTGAAGTCATGTGGAGACAGGACCATCTATTAAGAGAGAGATTTTTGGGGTCCATCCATAAAATCAGTAAAATGATGGTCCATTGTTCTATGAATTTGTGATAACCACATTTATTTATTCATCTGAATAATATCCACTGTTATCCAGGAACTTTTATTTCCTTTATTATTATTTATTATTTATTGTTTATTTTCCTTTTATTTATAGTCATCTTAAAGATGGAAATCCTTGTTTTAATCAGAAAAAAATGGGTTCAAAGTGACCAAAAATGTTGGAAAAGGTGGTGAAATGGGATTTTAAAAACCACAGAAATTGGTTAAAAGTTGCAACATTCAGTGGGCGAAAACAGAAAAAGTGGTAAAAAGGGTTTAAAGTGTTAATAATTGAATAGCTAGTAAGAACGTACTGTATAGTTTAAACTGGCATATCTAACATTAGGCACCCTGTCCAGGGTGTACCCCCGCCCAGCGCCCAATGAGAGCCGGAGATTGGCACCGGCAGACCCTCGTAACCCTGAACAGGAATAAGTGGGTCTGAAAATGGATGGATGGATGTAGCATTAGGTGCGAAATGTCCAAATAAGGTCCAAAAACGTCTTACAAGTGGAAAATGTGAAGAAAGGCTTTGAAAGTTGATGGAGAAGTGGCAGAAATGGGAGTAATATCAAAAAAATAATAAAAGGAGCAAAAATATGGCAAGAAAAGGTGATGAAATTAGGTTAAATATGACAAGTTTGGTCTAGTTGCAGAAAAAAGGGTAAAAAATCTGCCAAAATGGGCTGAAATTGTTATTCTTAGTTTGCTGAAAGCGTCTGGTGACCCCCTCCTAGTGTCTTGCCACCCCAAATGCGGTTCTTACCTAAGGTTGAGAACCAGAGCCGTATATAGAGAGAGAGTCCAAAATGCTTCACCGTCACGTGATTCATGTAAGACTGAATTCTGTCCCAGAAGTTAGTGGCGGGCCATTCAAATCCATTGATTGCTAGTGATATAACAAGGATTTTTGGTAATTTGTCATCAATAACTGCATTGATTGACAATATGTATACAGTACACCATCATATGTATGTGTATATACAATATATGTTGATGTAGTTTCATAAATAGTTTTTTTTCTAATGTAAATATGTATTAATAATTTGTGTAAACAGCTTACCTGCTTTTTTGATGTAGTTAAAAAATGTGTTAATATGTATTGTATACAGGATGTATTGCTTTGATTTTTTTTTTTTTTTTTTTTTTTTGGGGGGGGGCATTAAAACACCACATCCAGACAGAACACATTGAAAACATATTTATTAAGTTCATACATATATCAAAATAGAAATTAGATTTTTTACTATTCACTTATGTACCAAGTTAAACTATTAAATAAATGTCTAACAAAGTCAGAAACATTAATAACTTGTCATACAGTTTGCTGGCTGTATGGGGATGCTCCAATCGTTCTGAAAAAGGAGTGAAAATGTTTGGCTTTACAACAGAACCAGAAAGAAATGGTTCACATTAGTCAGCAGGAGAGATCGAAAAATAAAAAAATCTGGATTATATCAATAAAAAATCTGTAAGGCGATCATAACTAACATGCCTTAATGCACACGTTAATGGCTTTAGATATGCTGATAATAATAATAATAATTTCTTATCATTTAAAGTGCATCAAAAACCGTCTAATCCGCTTTAGCTCCATTGGCTATAATAGTAAACTGATTGATGAAGTATTGTGAGGCTCCGTGAGCCGCCATTACTGTAATAGAAAACCTCATAGAACAATACTCTCTCTGTATTGTTCTATGAATTTGTGATAACCACATGTATTTATTCATCTGAATAATATCCACTGTTATCCAGGAACTTTTATTTCCTTTATTATTATTTATTATTTATTGTTTATTTTCCTTTTATTTATAGTCATCTTAAAGATGGAAATCCTTGTTTTAATCAGAAAAAAATGGGTTCAAAGTGACCAAAAATGTTGGAAAAGGTGGTGAAATGGGATTTTAAAAACCACAGAAATTGGTTAAAAGTTGCAAATTTCAGTGGGCGAAAACAGAAAAAGTGGTGAAAAGGGTTTAAAGTGTTAATAATTGAATAGCTAGTAAGAACGTACTGTATAGTTTAAACTGGCATATCTAACATTAGGCACCCTGTCCAGGGTGTACCCCCGCCCAGTGCCCAATGAGAGCCGGAGATTGGCACCGGCAGACCCTCGTAACCCTGAACAGGAATAAGTGGGTCTGAAAATGGATGGATGGATGTAGCATTAGGTGCGAAATGTGGCGTTCTGATGAGAACCATTGGCTGAGACGACTCCTCAAACACCCTAAGTATGGCACGTGTAACCCCATTGGTGTGTACAGTATGTGATCAACAATGTAAAGCTGTTTCACACACTGTGGTGGTCCTTCATTAGACTTTATTTATGGAGGAAAGCTACAGATTCCATTCACTGTGGATCAGTTAATGACATAAGCACTGAGGAGAAAATTTCACTTTTTTCTCTCTGACATAAACAGAGATAAAGGCTACGAATGAAAACTAGTTCAGAAATGGGAATGTGCATATTAAAACTACAAATTAAACTACCGCTCAAGAAAAAAGGTTTGCATAAGTAACTCACTGGTTTGTTCCAATCATTCTGGACTTTGTAAAGTCGTTGTGGAAAATTGGTTGAAAAAATGAATTAAGTTCTTTAACATTTCTGAGTAAAAACACAAAATAATGTTATTCCGTTTCGAAACATGTGAAATTAGTTTCATCTGTAGGAAAAATGTCCTTTAATGCAGGGGTTCTCAACCTTGGGGTCAGGACCCCATTTGGGGTCATGAGACACTGGGAGTAGGTCAACAGATGCCTTCAAAAATCAAAGAATATTTTTTTGACAATTTGAGCCTATTTTTGCAAATTTTTACCCTTTTTCTGCAACTCCACACACTCCCCATATTTTAACCTATTTTTATCGTTTTTTTCTTGCCATATTTTTGCTACATTACTGCCATTCCTGACACTACACCACTTTTCCACCTAATGTCACATATGTTGACCCATTAATGTGACTTTTATTTCGTATTTCGTGCTTATTTTTTTGCCAAATTTACTACATTCACGATTCGTCATTCCCATTTTTTGTTAGTCTAAAATAATTGTTCCAATATTGACACTTTGAACCCTTTTTATCACTTTTTCGGTCCATTTTGGCCACTCTGATTTGCTTCTTTTAACCAATTTCTGTGGTTTTTAAAATCCCACCTTTTCCACCATTTTTGGTCACTTTTAACCCATTTTAATTCTGATTAAAACAATGATTTACATCTTTAAAATGACTATAATAATAATAAACTTCCTGGATAACAGTGGATATTATTCAGATGAATAAATAAATGTGGTTATTACAGATTCATAGAACAATAGACCATCATTTTACTGACTTTATGGATGGACCCCAAAAATCTCTCCTGTCTCCACATGACTGTTCTTCAATGTTCATGTCTGTGTTCAACCACTCCCCGCTCTATGGGACCTTTATTTTGGGGGTTGAAACGTTTGAGAACCACTGGTTTAACGGAGCACATTCACAGACAAGTATCACTGTTAAAACTCACTAATATTCAGATGAAACACTTGGATTTGGTTGAACAGGTGTTGTGGTTAAATCGGGGTACATTATGATTGATTCTGTACATCACAGCACTCGTCTGCTTTCTCTGTCTGTCTGTTTCTTCTGCACTCCGACAGTTCGGCCTGATGGTGGCGCTAGAGAACAGGTCATAGTTTCATTATCAAGGGGATATTCAACAAATTAACAAAGTGCGTGACACAAACACTTAGTCAACAATTCTCTAAAAATCACTTTCTGGGGTCAGAGTGGAGGATGATGGGAGTTGTTTCTCTTCACTGTGCCAGTGAGAGATGTCAGTAAATAACAACCCTGTGATGTAGTATATATACTGTACATATAATATAATGAACGTCTTTGGCGCTCTGGTCCTCGAGCTTTGAATGGTTGGATGATGACATCACTAAAACATTCGTCTCTCTGCAGTTTCCCAGCAGCCCGGCACCATGCAGGGTTTTGGGGTGAATGGGATGACGGGAGGCGACTTGGGGCTCCCCATGGCTCACCCAGCATTCCCTGCTCAGCCTGGCTCCGCCCACATGCTGATGAACTCCTACCCTCCTCCTCCATCCTACTGCAACCACCCACCTCCATCCTATGAACAAATATTCCAAAACAGCGACAAGAAGTAACTTTGATCCAAACGAGCCCAGACTGGATTTGTAACGTTTGTAAATGTTTCCAACGTACTGTAAACGCACACTTTTATCTTGTTCGTACCCACAAAGTCTCACTGTGAGCCTGAAGATGAGTCGACATTTGGAACTTTCTGACCTTCTGTCTCACTGTGCTGTACGGGCGAGATACTCCAGCTGAAAGTCAAACATCTGTTCAAATGGCTTCATTTCCTCTCCATCACGTCTTTACTGAAGATGATTCATTTTTTAATCATGTGGAGGAGCCACATGTTAGAAACCATGTAGCACAAACATTGGTTATCTTTCATAACATTTGTTTCGATGTCCACTATGGAATATACTGTTCGCCTCGACGTCATATCACAGAAGCACCTGATTGGCTGGTGAAATGTATTAAATATCTGAGCTGGCACATCTTGTTACTAATACTGGCAATCTACAGTATAACCAACACGATCAGTAACTAATTCTAGAGAAAAGTCTTTAGGGTCCAAGGAGTTATTGAAATCAAAATGGGGTCACGATCCAAAGGTTGGGATCCACTGAGTTTGAAGGAAGTATGTAGAAAACAAAGGACACGTCCACCTCATTTAATGAGACTGAGTTAAATTAGCGCCACACTGTGGTCAGAACAAAGGCAGCAGGTGCTCAGGCTGAAAGCCATCACTTTCTTCTCAGAGCAACAGTGAAGCATGGCGGAGGTTCCATCAGCACGAGGCTGCATTTTCACTAATGGAGTCGTTACAGATGATGAATATCTGTTTTTTTTCTTTTTTATTGTTTTGTTCACCTCAGACGTTCCCTCCATAGTTTAGGTGTTGTTTTAGCTGCTGTATTTGTTTCAAAAGCTTTAACTTCGTTCTGATTGGTCAGATCCAGGAAAGGTTTAGGACGGGGCCCAATCAGAAGCGCACAGTGAGCTCCGCTGACACACTGATGACATTCAGCATCAGTAGCTTAAGAACAACATAATTAACTGACAGCTGAAGGAAGGTGTTGCCTTCACTGACCACATACTGTAGGAACTCACCACTTTTATCAGGACTCAACATAACACACTGCAGTCATCTTTGTATGTTTCATCACCTTAAAGGCTGAATAAAAACATCTTTTAACAAAGAGAGACATTTGTGCACTTTTAATTACTGTATTATTGATTATTAATTATGAAAGATGATCACGATTTGTGTGAATAGTCTGCCTCTGCACACACACACACACACACACACACCTAAAACATGTGTTCAGCATTCAGCACACTGAAGAAATTTATTGATTAATCGATTGTAGCCATTAAATTAGGAAAAGTTGTGTAATATGAAGCAATAAATATGTCAGCGATTGTTTTTTGACTGATAAACAATGAATGGGATGAAACTGACGCTAACAATAGGTGGTTAAAGTGACTTGAGAACTGCTGCAATCTGCTCCATGTTTAACGTAAAAAAGATGTTGACCATCCTGAAACACACTCAGCAAGGTGGTCTCCAGATCCAGATGTTTCAAAGCTACATTTAAAAATGTGAATGCTTGGGTGCCTAATGTGGAATGAACCAATCAGAACATCCTGATCCTGGAGAGCTGCTGTCCAGCTTGATTAGAATGTTCCTGAAAGAGCCGATGATCACCTGCAACTGGATTTGTTACTGAAGAGGAACATCTGCTCTACACCATTGAAGCTAATTGCTCGTGTTCACTTTTATTGTGTCACGTAAAGACTTTATTTCGTTAAATGATGACAGACATGAACCTTTAGGTGTTTTTATAGCTTTGCACACTTTTAAACACATTGAAACGTCGCTCTAGAGCATTGGCTCACGACCTTTTTCAGGTCGTGAGCCTATTTCACAAATGTCCAGCGACCCCAGAAGTAGTTTTTGAACATGTTTGAGATGCTGTGTTACAAAAGTTATTTGATTATATTTGAGAACATTTAACTGTAGACATTACAACAATTGTTTGATGATTGTTGTATGTGATGTGTTCATTTGAAAAAGATCAAATAAAAAAATATAATTTTGAGTTTTTATATCTAGGTTTTTTTCTTTTTTTTAAAAAATAACCAATTACAAGAAATTTCAGAAAAACCTATTTTAAATTCTGAGGTTTAAAAACAGGAGCACAGACTCACTGTGCAAAGCTATAATAATAATAATAATGCTGCCCATGTGTATTTTTCATCCCTTAGAAATATAGAGTTTTGTATCTCTATAATATAGCTCTATAACTGCTTTATAGCAGTGACCATGTTTTGAGTTCTGATAAATAGGACACTGAGGCCGAACCCGGCAGTATTCAATGTTTTTATGAATCTACCTTGTAACATAAAAATACAATAGAGTGTATATATATATTATATAAGTTATTATTTTTCTCTTCATAACAGACTTAAAACAATGTGAAATCAGTGGTGACTCTAGTCTAGTCACCTTTATGATGATTATGAAAAATCTCATATAAACCTTCTTAAAATCTATATCATTGAAACAATGAGAAACATCTCCTACTATAGAATAAAACTATAACAAAACAAAAAAAACACGTTACAGAACATTAAAAAATCATTAAATATACACTTTTCCTACTGACATTAATTCATTAAATCCATCTTTCAGGCTTTTTCTTTTCTCTGCTGTGTGGAATATTCAATGTTTTTATCACATGTGAGTAAAATGAATGTAATGGACCATATTGGTCTTTATCTTTCAGAAACTGCTGATAGAGCAAATATTAGTGGAGTTGGGGTCATTTTAATTAACTGGTTCTCAGAGATGCGTTCATGGTCCATGGGAAACCCAGACATTTTCATCCATTAATAAAGTCCGACCGGACAAGATGTGAAAGGAAACGTGTTCGGACACATGGTTACCTACTGTAAAGTTTAGTAGAATTTAAAACAATTCCCACCATGATGTAAATAAACTGCTGACTCATCCATACTGAGATGATGGACAGCGGATGATTAGCAACATTATTCTAATCAGATTCAAGCAGCTAAAAAAAAGAAAAATATGAGATAAAAGCTGTTTTTAGCTTCACATTTATCAATGAACTTTCATTACAAGCTTTATTTCCAACAATACCAACTTTAGCAGCAACTCTGACACTTTCACAGCACTGAGACGAGAAGAAAAAGCAGGTGATTCTGCTGAGCAAGCATGGAGGGAGTGAACAACACGTATCCATGATCAAACATGTCTTTAATAAATGCACATACATAGTTACACTGATGCACAGACTTCAGTCAATTTGACTAATGTAAGAACACAGGTCAACAGATACAATGATTAGAAGATATTTTTTATGTAACATTAAAATAAGTAGAAGCCAAAGGAAAGTGTGAACTGTGAACTTTATTAATACATAAAAACAGTTATTACTTTTGGTACTCGGCCTTACACAACATGAAACCAAGAGGAGGGTCTGACCAGCTGTGGGGATGGGCTACAAACCCCCTAAGTAAGTGGGGGTTCAGGTTCACCAACCAGTAAGACCATGTAAAACGACCATGTTGGGAACGAGTCGCTCAATTTGGTAGAAACAGATCAGCAACTCTGGCCTCTGCTATTAATATAAAGTATTCGGTAGAACAGGTGTTCTCAATTTTGGGGTCGCAAGACACTGGGAGGGGTCGCAAGACACTGGGAGGGGTCCCCAGTTACCTTAAAAAACTAGCATTATTTTTTTGAGCAATTTTGCTTATTTTTATCCTTTTTCTGCAACTACACGAAACTTGTCATATTTTAAACTTTTTTTTTTTTTTTTTTTTACTTTTTCTTGCCAGATTTTTGCTACATTACTCATTCTTATGCTTTTCTGCACATTTTCCACTATCAAGACATTTTTAGCATTTATAAACCATCACTTTTCCACCCAATATCACGTATGTTGACCCATTATTATAACGTATCTTCACCATATTACATTATTTTTTGCCAATTTAAACACATTTACAACTTGCCTATTATTTGCCACATGACTGTTCTTCAATGTTCATGTTCAACCACATTCAGGTCTCTGAGACCTTTATTTTGGGGGTCACTAAAGGGCTGAAAAGTTTGAGAACCACTGGTGTCGAAGACTTTAATATTTGAGCTTCTTCACTGAATAGAGACAAAAAATACACAAATATCACTTGTTCTCCTGTTGGGTCAGAATGAGCTCCTCATACATTCACTGCATCCTCCATGTTGGTCAGTGACTGAAGATCTGATCTAACACACACACACAGAGAACTTAAAGGCTGAGGGTTGACGTCCTGTTCTCATGTCTTTATCTCAGAAACCATCATCCTCATCTCTTCATGAACAGATGTTTCTGATGAACTTCAGTAGATTGAATCCCTCATCCTGCAGCTTTATGGAGAGCTCAACATCTAAACATTCTTCATCCTTCTCCTCCTCAGCTCCATCACTCAGCTGCTCAGAGTTCAAAGGCGGGGAAACGAGCAGCTTCAGGTGCTGCCATCTCTGACAGGTAGTGGATCGCTCCAGCCATACCTGAGAGGAGAAACATCTGTTAATGTCCAACATTGAGAGATGATCCACCTTCTGAATGCATCACTGCAAGAACAGGAAGTGCCTCTTTAAAGCAGCACAGCCATGTTCAGCTCCTTAAAAAAGTGTCTTTAATACAGTGTCGGCATCATGGGGGGCAAAAGTGCGCAAGATTCGGTGTGCGTGGGGTGGGGGTGGGGGATCAATTGTATTCGGAACGAGTGTTTTTGTGCCCCCCACAGTTTTCTGAATGCCCCCCCATTTAATGCTGCTTGGCGCAGACTCTGCTTTAATATATTCATATTTTAATGTAAAGTGTAAACTTTACATGATGATCTATTCTGAGATATTATTCATCTGTCATTAATTTTAAACTGTGACAAAAGCTGTTGCTGCACAATGAGAAACACTAATCTAATCTCAGATGGTCTAAGGCAGTGGTTCTAAAACGTGTTTGGCTCAAGTACCCCCATTTCTCTTTTTTCTGAATCTAAGTACCCCCTTTGCATTTTGCTCAGAATTCTGTAAAAAACTAAAAAACAACTATAGAGCACAATGATGGAATGAATAAGTGATAAAGAATCACATTTAGTAAATTAGTGCTTCTAGAACAGAAACATATAGAACTTATTCTGAAGTTGGAATGGAAATGAATAATGGGTTTAATGAAGCCTAAAACCTATAAAATGTTTAAAAGTGATTGTGTTAGTAAGTGGATAAAGTGACTTTATGCCTGTGACTGAAGATGAACTGGATTACAACTTTTGTTTAAATCCTTTCAGATTAATCTGCTCCTGAATCAGTTCCCATCCACACACAATGCAGAAGTTTGTTGAGTTTATACAGGAGTTTAATAATCATTAAACCACTAATATGTGCTATCATAATTAATAGTTAAAGAATGTTTCAGGAGTTGAAGGAAGTTACAGCGTAAAGGTCTGTAAAAAGTTCCTAATTCAAATCTAAAAGTTTGTCATTAGTGTATGTCCTCTATTTAAAGACAGAACATTATTTTAAACAGTTTGGTTCAGTGATGAGTTCAGCTGTAGTTTAAAGACGTTTCAAGGCAGTTGTTCTGCTAAATAAAAGATTTGATCAAATTCCTTCATTGGTTGTGATTTCTAACTCCTAGATTTTAGATCGTGCTGATCAGCTGTGAACAAAAGAAGAAAATAAGTAACCAGCTCCAACACTGCACTGTATACAGTATTAACATTAGGGATGCAACGGTACAGTTTTCCCACGGTTTGGTATGCATCAATTTTGGGCCACGGTAACGGTACGGTTATGGCAATATTGAGGGAAAAATTTTAGATTATTTTCCAAAATCGTTCAGCTCTAATATATATATATACTGTGTATATATACACACACACATATATATATATGTGTGTGTATAAGGATTGTGTGAACATTGTGAAGAGGAAGAGACTGTGGAGCATGTTCTCCTATGATGTAATAAATATTCAAGACAAAGGCAAATTATGCTGCAGGATTTAAACCATCAGGGGATGGAGATTAATGTGGCTAATGTTTTGAATAAAGATAAATTGAATATAGTTAAAAATGTTGGCCAGTGCATCACTAATGCACGCTCACAGCGTCCACGTCCCAGTCTGTACATGCAGCTCAATAAACTGGCTCCAGTCTGACACACATGCAGCAGGATCCACACCAGCCACTGGACTGGCTGCAAACTGTTGGCGGCACCTCTTCAGTCAGGAATGCTGGTGAAACGTGGACACGCAGCAGAATGTAGGTTAACAGGTTCCTACGCACCACAAACACAAGTTTCCCAGGAGCCAGTGAATGCCAGTGAATGCTGGCTCCTAGAATATTCAGGGACGTTCTGATTGGCCCTGAAGGTGACATGAGCAGCGCATGACACTGAGCCTGAACAATGTGCTGCTCTCATGTCTCTGTTTCTGAGAAGATTATAGAGCATGCGCAGCTGCACAACGTTTTGAAAAAGTTTTGTGATGGGGAAACGTACCGAAAAAACTGTTGTTTGCCGTTGTGCATGGCGTGCATGTACAGGGCGTATTGACCGGTTCGGTGAAATACCCAATATTGTTGCATCCCTAATTAACATGTATTATTTGTGCCGTGATGCAGCTGTAAATGTGACCTCTGAGTGTCAGACATTTGTGTAAAATGTTTTTGAGGAGACAAACCAATTATTGTTACACAAGTTCTACCCAAGAAAAAAGGTCAAAAGCATCGGTACCTTCAAACAAAGAGTAGGGTCTGTCAGGAATACGACAGCCATGCTTCCCGTAGTCCAAACACCATTCAGCAAACTGAGGAAATACATCATACACAGTTAACATTACATCTGACACATCCACAACCTATAGAGTTATTTAGACATATTCAGAGCACAACCACAGTAGTTACTACAACTTTCTTATTACACAGAATTCAAGGAAACTTCAAAGAATGCATCAAAACTGTCAGCAGACACCTCTGATGAAGACTGGCAGTTGACAACATACAACCACAATAGGTTTAGAATGAAATGAAACCGTCCAAAAGTGCTTCAGTAGAAACTTTAAGGTTCAATTTAAATCATTGTTTTTCTACATGTCAGTCATTTTGAACCTTTATAAATATGAACCAAAAACTCACTCAGAATGTGCTTGTATGATGTTGCAGTTCCAAATAACTCATGAGAACTGGTAAAAAATCAGCTTGAATTGAACAGATTTAAAAACAGGGACACAGTCATTTCTTTTCTTGCTTAAGAATCCTTAAAACTAACATTCCCAGTCTCCGTGTGGAGAGAAGAGCACCACTGAAGCCTTCTCATAAACGTGTTGTTTATGATTTATTTCAGCAGTTTTCTGGTCCTGCTCATGTTTTCATTCAGTCTGTGGATGTTTTAGCTCGTGAAAATCTGCTCACGTTTATGTTTTTTTTCCCTGTGTTACGATCCAAATAGTATCTAAATAAACTGGTGACTGACTATTAACTGTGAGGCTGGTGTGAGGAACAATAGATGTTAGAACTTCTACCATTTGACACTTTTGCAAAAAAAATGTAAAATGTTTATTTTGCAAGTTATAAATACCGCTAACAGCAGCCGTCAACACACACAGAAGTTGATCATAAGAAACGAGGAGCACCAGTAGATTCATTACACCACCTCTGGTTCCACAAATGTGCATGTTTTTCCATTTTTTTCTGTTTCTGGTTTTAAATTAATAAAACCAAAAAAATCACCAAAGAAAGAGAAGTACACGGATTCATTAGGTTGTCGTTAAATGCTCATTTACTATTATTTCTAAGTACCCCCTTTGCATTTTGCTCAGAATTCTGTAAAAAACTAAAAAAAACAACTATAGAGCACAATGATGGAATGAATGAGTGATAAAGAATCACATTTAGTAAATTTGTGCCTCAAGAACAGATTTATTTCTGGTCATTTTTTCTGTAGAAAAATATAGAACTTATTCTGAAGTTGGAATGGAAATGAATAATGGGGAACAGGGAGATGTCTTTTAATGAAGCCTAAAACCTATAATAGTTAAAGAATGTTTCAGGAGTTGAAGGAAGTTACAGCGTTAAGATCTGTAAAAAGTTCCTAATTCAAATCACCACTGAAGCCTTCTCATAAACGTCTTGGTTGTGTGCGACTCATCGTCCTACCTTGGAGGCCCTGTACAGATGTTTCTTTTCCTGCGTGAGCTTGTAAAGGGTCAGAAATGCGTAGCCATTCCCGGCGGTGCCGTGGCAGATACCGTAGCCTTTTCTGAGCAGACCTCGCTGCCAGATCACCTCACCACACTCTGCAGCCTCCTTCAGGTACTTGTCCTCCTTAAAGACCTGAACAAACAAACCGAGACAACGATGAGAGCAGCAGCACAGCAAAGCTATCAGAGACCAAGGGGGTCCAACTCTAGTCCCTGCTCTACAACAGGACCACAGTTTGACCCACATATCAAACGTTTTCTGTTGAAACAAACGTCAGACTGATTGATTGATTGACTAACTGATTGATTTGTTGGAACTACGACTCATTATTTCTAAAAGTGTATGCGTCAACTTTTGTTTTTGCATGTGGGAAATAAGGAGATCAAAATTGCAGTATTCAATACTATGAAAACACAATAATTGCAGAATCACAAAAATCTGAATTGTAATATGTATCAAATCGTCACCCTAGTATAGTAATAGTCTGGGTGTCACATTAAAAACTAATTGTTCCCACATGTTCTAAACGCTGCGCACGTACAAAAGAAAGTGTGTTTATTTCAACTCCAGAGCTCTGACCCTGCCGTACGCACGCCATCATGACAAACAGGAAACTCCGCCCCCAACAGGAGAAGGATGAAACTAAAGACAGCTCTGTGAAATTGATATATTTGTGTAAAATAATGGAAGATTACACATCATATATGAAGGATATATTTCCAAAAATGAAGGAGGAAAAAGTTAGTCTGCGTAAAGACCTACAGTGGTACGTTCCAAAGGTGTTTTACTACGTGTTCAGAAATACAATTTAATCCCTCCGCCTCCATTACTACACAGCTCCTCGGTCCACCGTGAAGTTCATATCAGTGAATATTCATCAAGGGCGTTCACCTGACCTTTTATAAACACCGAATGGGCGGAGCCCGACCTTTTATAGGCACCGTATGGGTGGAGCCTGACCTTTTATAGGCACCGTATGGGCGGAGCCTGACCTTTTATAGGCACCGTATGGGTGGCGTAATGTGTTTTCTCACGTACGTCAACCTTTGATTAAGTTGTGATTTATAAACAGAAACAGGTGTAGGACGTGCGTGCGCCCACATTTATAAATCTTAACTTTTTTTGCGTATGCACCTCCTGGTTTTTATTACAATCTGCTGTTTTGAGGGCACAGAACAACTACAACAAGCAGGACTGCAGCCCTCAGGAACCAGGGTTAAGTAGAACAATGAAAGAAGCGCAGCCATCATTAGCAAGTTTGATTTTTACTGGAAAATCTGTGTTTTGACTCGTGTTTGTTAACTTGAGCTGCTGAAATTAAAAGCCAGATATCTCATGCAGAATTACTTACAGAGCTTAAGCAGCAGGCTAGAATGTTTATGGCTATTGAGATTATTCAGCACTTTTTTTTTAAATTATTATTTATTAATTTATTTTTGCAAGATACAAGACAAAGACAGACGATAACATAGAAAAATACACTGACAAGTTACGGTAGATGATATTTACAAATTCTACACATTACAATACAGTGTGTGTGTGTGTGTGTGGTAGGAAGGAATGGATAAAGGAAAATAAACTAATAATAATAATTATGAATATTAATCTTATTCTACTATGGATCACAGTGTTCTAGTCAGTTACAGACCAGGATTTAACCGTGAGCTTTTCTTGACGACATAAAAGCCTGGAATTGATAAGCGGTTGGCTTTCTCTTTCTTAATCAGGATAAAACACACTTTATTAAATCAGAGATCAATAATAAAAACAAACAGCATCTAACATTAGCTGATGGGATCATCATCATGCTACCTCCAGGCTGCTTCTCCTGGAGGTTCATTATTTCTGTTCTAATGGAGTTTCTCCTCATCTTTCATCAGTGGTTACTAATGTGAACATGGTTTTCATTTCATATGTAACCTTGATTCTTGTTATTGTCTGTATTATATTTGTATACTTACTTATTTTTTACTGTAATGTGTGCACTTGTTTTTAATCCTTATTTAAGTAACAGTCTTTCACTTTATTATGTACTTTTTCATTTCCTCTTTCAGTGTCTTCTTTTCATTTGTAATATTTCTCCACTGTGACTAAGCAATTTCCTCCTGGAATAAATAAAGTACTTCTGATTCTGGTGACAGTCTAGTATTTCCCTCTAATGGACACATGTTGGTGAACCTTTAGTCTGGTTAGCCCATGAGTGTCAGACCCCAATGTTTTATCTTTCAAAATAATCCAAAGCAGCAACACAGAACTCATCTGTTGTAAAGCAGCTACATTTGTCTATACAAAGTCACATTTTACAGTACATTTGACCCAAAAACATGCATTCAGAATGGCTGAAGTCGCTATAATTCTACTTTGATACATGTGTACCAGATGACTGACTGAATGAGCTGCTCATCCTGCAGCAATTTAGAGAAAATGCAGAAATTCCGTGAGTGAGGGGTGGGGGAGAACAGAAGACACATTAGCAGCCAAGTAGCTCCCTAATGGAGCAAGACGAGAAGGAAATGAACCCATGTGCACCACCACAGTTTGTATTTTAGTCAGAAAATGTGCTGAATGAGAAAAATATGGGTGTATTCCCATCCATCTCCTCTAACACACAGGATACAGTACAGTTTATAACACAGTCCTTTAACGAAACAAAGATCATCAAAGCAGAACGTTTCCCACAGAAACCTTAGATCAAAAGTCAACTACACTCCAGCAACAGGAAGTAGAACTTCTTTAACCCAGAGTCCATCAGTCAAATGGGAGACAAACCCGCGAACTCTAAGATGACCACATTTCAGTGTTGTTAAGTGACCATTATTAGGGGTGGGGGAAAGAAAATAGATTTACATAAAAATCACAAATCTAATCATCCACAATTCTGAATCAATTCATAAACTTCAAAAATTAATAATATATATATATAATTTTTTTTTTTTTTAAACTCTGATTCAGTAGATCCGTATAAAGTCTTTACTCAGGTAAACACTATAAACTGAACATACAAATACACATTAGTGTTCTCATAAATAGAAAATACCACTATACAAAAAGTCCTCTAGCTTCATGCTAACATCTATGGGAAAACCCATGTATATGCTCATGCTTACATGTACCGCGATCAGCGGGGATTTATATAACACACCGTTTATGCTTACCTTTCAGAAACACAATCTTAAGAGTGTTATCACTTAAACATACTCACAAGCAGATGTTTTTTCAAGCCAAAAATACAAGAACGTAGTTAGTAGAGAATAGTAGGCCATGGGCTTTCAAGATGACGACTTCCGATTACTAAGGCAACAGTGCCAGTCTATGACACGATCCCAACAGGAAACAACAACGACCCTAACTTACAATCAGTGTCGGCGTCATGAGGGGGCATTTGTGGGCAGTGCCCCCCCAGCTGACCTACTGTGCCCCCCCACTCTTCCCACTATGGGGGGAGCTTTTTATTAATCAAAGGTATCTGATTGGCTATCACAACTGACTGTGTCCATTCACTGACAGAGGACGGAGTCTGCTCCATAGATATAATATACTGTGATGTAATTGTTTAACATTTGTGCCATTGAACGTACCCTAGTGCTGTTGTTAGGATCAGCCAATAGAATGTGTATATGTCTATGACCTGCTGTGTTGATTCACGTGATGTCACTCACATTGCTGAATCGCAACAAAACTAGACCGAAAAATTCTGATGGAGAGCAGGAAACTTGAGAATCTACTATTAGAGCGAGAACTAAAGTCTGCTGCACCTGGTTTCCCTCCCCAGGTCCTGGACCAGGTCTCCTTACACAACAGGACTGTTTAGGATTTATTTCAGCAGTTTTCTGGTGCTGCTCATGTTTTCATTCAGTCTGTGGATGTTTTAGCTCGTGAAAAGCTGCTCACGTTTATGTTTTTTTCGCTGTGTTACGATCCAAATAGTATCCAGATAAAACTGGTGACTGACTATTAACTGTGAGGCTGGTGTGAGGAACAATAGATGTTAGAACTTATAATATTTGACACTTTTGCAACAAAATATACAGCTTTTTTTAGGATAGTAAAAAAAATATTTTAGACCTTATAAATACCGCTAACAGCAGTATTTACTCAAAACGGAGTGTTTTTGTGCCCCCCGCAGTTTTCTTAATGCCCCCCCATTGAATACTGCCTGGCGCCGACTCAGCTTACAATGTATTACATAGACAGCAAAAGGAGTGTGTGTGTGTTTTTATTTGTTTAACATGAATAATTGTTACTTGTTGTCTTAAGTTTGCCTTTGTGTGATAACATCATTGGAATCAGTTTATTTAAAATGATATTAGACAAACTGTATTGTTTTGATGCAATAATTTGCCTTAACACACTATGCAATGTATCAATTCTCAAATCGAGAATCGTTTGAATCGAGAATCAATTTTGAATCTAATCGTGACCCTAAGAATCAGAATTGAATCGAGTGGTCAGACACCCAAAGATTCACATCCCTAACCATTATACATATTGTGTAGTTCACAGCCAGACCACAAGGTGCCAGTGTTTGTGCTCATCGCTGCAGGAAGCAGAGAGCCGCAGCCTCACCTTATAGGCCATGAGTAGCATGTGGATGACTCCGGGCGCTCCGTGGCACCAGTGCACCAGCCGGTCGCTCTCGTTGCTCAGCGATGATGGAAAGTTTCCAGAACGAAACCTCTTGTGGCGAACGTAGTCGATGCTGGGACGCACCAGCTCACTGAGGACGTCTGGACCGACTTTAGCCTCCGGCTGAAAAAAGACAAAACCCGATTTCATCTGCGGTGCCAAAATCCAAACCTCTATAGTGTCACAGTGGAATAAAGGTTAAACATTCTTACACAATGCATTCACCTAAGAGTTGATCTACTAATTCTACCTAAATGCATTTTAAAGGAATATGTCATTTGAAGGCATTTAGGAGGACCTCAGTGTATAATGAGAGCTTTATCATCACTGTGGTTCTTCTTCTTTGGTATTTTTCATTAAAGGGTTGTCACAGCAGATGGATGATCTTCCTTCTTGTACAAGTGGTTTTCTCTGTCTTTAGCATCTAAACTGCCACAAAACTCATCCGTTTGCTATATCTTAAACGCTGAGGGTGTGTATTGTCCTAAATCTAACGATACCATTCACGATTTGCATGTCACAATATGAGACGTCCCATTACTGAACAATACAATATGTATGATGTCAATAATTACAAATTTCACCTTTACAAGTATGAAGTGGTGTAAAATACTGTACAATGTATATTTTTTTTCAAACTTGCAAAAACCAGTAGACGATAAATAACTGTAATTCAAGCACAAAAACGTGTTTATCAAATTGTCGAATTAAATTAAAAAAAAAAAAAACTTAAACTTTTGCTTCTACAACAGATTCTGATTCTGTTAGGAATTTAATTCTTAAAAAAAAAAAATAAATAACCACATACATCTATTTAAGTGCCCAGTGTGTTTTATGAAAATAAAATGCAATCAACTTCCAGCTAAAATGCTTAGAGGAGTGAGATTGTTTAACAAGGTCTGATGCGGTTCACTGACGGGGCTTTCACATGCTATGTATATGTTAGCACAATTACATAATTTTTTTTGTTAAAAACATGATTAAAGAAATCGATTTGGAGATTTTTTGGATCAATATGACAATCGCGTGGGGAAATATTGCGATATATCGCGCAGGCCCACGCACATACACGCAAGGATAAAAGGAACACAAAAGGTTCAATAAAACAACAGGTAAATATTACTGAACTTCAGTTAAAACATGGCAGGTATAAATCAGCTGCTGAAGTCAACAGTTTATTTTACATCCCCAGAGATGTCTTCCTTGTTTTTCTATCTTCCACGTAAATATTATTGCGGCTCATGTGTAATACATAGCGTTATTCCTAAATGCTGTGAGTTATTTTGTAGCAGCTTTACTTTGAATAGAGAGCGAAGGTCAGAGGGGAAAGGAAACATGGCAGATGGTGGCAGCCAGCAGAGAGAGGTAGAAACTGAGAAGTTTGTAGAACCTGTGTGTGATGCAGTGGCTACAAGTCAGTGGTATGGAAACATTTCGGTTTCACCGCATCAAGAAACCATAAAGGAGAAAAGGTGGACAGTATGTAAACACTGCTAGTGTACCGTGCGCTACTCTAATGGAAATACAAGCTCCATGAGAAGCCACTTAACATCCTGGCATCCCAAAAAGTTTAAGGATTGTGTGAAACAAACAATGCAGTTTGGTCTACAAACTCTAACAGAAACATTTACAACCAGAACAGCTCAAGGGCTCAAGAAACAACAAGAGACGTGGCGCAGTCACGGCCTTTTTCCGTTGTCGTTGTTGTTATTGTTGTTGTTGTGGGAGTCGACCGTCGTGAGACAGGTTAGTTCTAACCTACTGATGATGCACTGTTGCCCTGTCTGGCCTGAAAGAAACCCCAAAATTTACCCATTTGTAAACAGCTGTGTGTATGTGCGTGTGTGTGCGTGAGAATGTTGTATAATCTTCAAGGGACAGGAGTTGTAAACTAACGCAAGCTTTAAATTCTTATGTACATCACATCAGCTGCACACTTATTTTGTATCTAATAATAATAATAATAATAATAATAATAATAATACATTTTATTTGTATTCACTTCATACATGAAAACATCCCAAAGTGCGACAGGTGCTAAAGCTAAAAATATATAAACAGTCGAAACAGCAAAAAACATTAAGAAAATGCAACACAAAATAAGTTGATGTTGAATTTCATTGTCCCTGTCAAATAAATAAATAATTAAATATTGACAATGTTGGCTTTAAAAGGTTAGTGGATACTTTAAATGCTCACAGGTTACTCCTAGTCCTAACCTCAAATGTTGACTTGTTCATCTTTCTCCAAAAAAACCTTAAATGAAGCTAAACGTGATGTTTTGGATTTACAAAAATGAAATAAGTACCACTGGCGCCTGCTTCTTTAAGCACGGTGACTTATGGGTAATGTAGCAGTGGTAAGGAAGTGTGTGCTGTACTCATTAAATCACAATATATGTGGAAATGAGCTATTGGCAGAGGTCTGAGTGCTGTAGTTTTATTTATTGTTACTTGGCTGCTTCTATACCCGTGTTGCCTTTAAGAGTGTTCCTGAGTCAATTAGAATTTTTGCACTTTAGCTAAAAAATCTGTATCTGTTCATAGGCAGTATTAAGTTTATAATGTCAAAAATGTAAAAGTATGACAATAAATACTGTAAAAATAGTGAACAGACAATTTCTCAATGGTCATCATTCACAAATTGTATGTGTTTGTAGTAATATATGTAATTGTAGTTTTCTGGAGGGAAATGTATTGTAATATTGTTTCTTGTAATAATGCATTAGCAATTTGTTCAAAGTAAAACAGTAAAATAAAAAATCTTGTTATAGTTAGAATTGCTGCCAACTGTGTTCCTTCCTATAAAACTGAGCTTTCCCACAAAATTGCAATAACTGTCGTACCGTGAGGTTACGTCTGTGATTATACCAAACCGTGAGATTTAGATATCGTTACATCCCTAACTATAACACAATCTTAGATGGCACCTCGGCTAATGTTAATGAAATATTCATAATAATTATTATTTTCATTCTTAAAACTACTTGTCCCCCTACATTCGGTTGCATTTGTGCTTACTGTAGATTTCGGAGTGACTTTAACTCCATAACAGTAACACAGTCCCAAAGAAAACAAGAGAACACAGCAGTGACTGTAATTTTAAAGCACCACGAGGCATGATAAAAAACACAATGAGAGCTTTATTTCCTCCTTACAGCAAAATAAAAGTTAATTCTTCTTTAAACCGACCATGTAAACAATTCATTCTTAATGGTAATTTAGTTCCAAATTGAACTGTGGTCTTCTGTGTTACAGCCAACAATAAAGCGTTTGTTTTGCGTTTCTACCGATAGACGCGATACGTCACATTCTCCCCGTCTAATCAATTTCCAACCCCCCGCCCTAAAGCGGAATTGAATAAAGCCAAATAAACCGGTTTTCCATGTAAACCTCAGTTTGGGAATCACTATTTCAATGAAAACACGAAGCAGAACACTTTAATTCCGAATGATTTAATTTGGAATAACTAATTCCGAATTAAAAAACGTCATGTAACCGTGGCCAATGAGATACTAGATGATTTTTCAGCTTTTACAGCAGTAATCAGCTGGAGAAGGATCTGTAGTTTGTCTGTAGGAGTTCACAGCTCCTGTGTTGGCTCTGAGCCTACAACACTGAGGCTGTCTGTGCAGCAAACAGTGAACAAGCCTTCACTTATTATTACTGCACCACTCAGTTCTAGCACCAGCTTATTCATACACAATAAATACATATATTCTTCTTTATGATGAATAATAACTGCATTGTATTGTCACATTATTACTGTCTTTTGTATTAGGATTCAATTCTGGAAATATTATTCTGTTTCTGCTGAATTTTTACACAGAAACATTCTCATTTCCATTCATTAGAAAAACCAGGCTTAAAGTGCCATACCTGCATTAGCAGGAAATAAATTCCAGCCAATCCGTGGGCAGCACCGATGTATTGCTTCTTGTGCCACTCATAGAGCAGAGGGCAGCACTCACTCTTCTTCTCCTCTGTTGACAGCCTCTTACCAGATTCTACGATGGCAGTCACCACCTGAAGTTAGGGAGGAATATATTACAAAAAACAGGTTTGTACATAAGCAACAGTTTATACATTTCCTTCCTAAATGTATCATAGTTGAGGATTTGAGTCGTACATTGTTTGCACATGTGTGAGCAACTGTTTAGCAGAGGGAGATTTATAATTAATGTTGTGCCGATACCGATACTAGTATTGGGGCAGTCCCAATACGGCATGAAAAGGCTGGCATCGACAAGTACTAACTATTAACACGCCGATACCATTTACAGCATCAAACTTATGTTCAAAACTACTTTTGATACCTAGTGCGCAGAACGAAGAAGAATCCACCGAGCACCAACAAAGAAGAATCCACTGTAAGTGTTTGTGTTGCTGCGTAACTCGGCGGTCCCCACTCCCCCTCAGGGGGAGTCTGAGTCTCACCCTTTTCCCACCGCAGACGGCTTTGCTCATCGCCGCAGGGCCGCTCTGCAAGCCTCGGGCAGTCGGCCTCCCCACCACTTGACGCGTCCTTCAGGCCACATGAACTGTTTCTGATGTAGCCGCTGTTAATCTGGACTGGGTTGAACAAGTTGTTCCTTATTGTATGTTTGATATAGTGCACCAGGTGAGCACAGTAACACGTTTAAGTACCTGCAGCATCACACACTTAGAATGTTTAAATGTGTTTTCATGAAGTTTCATGAGCTGTCATGAAAAGAAAATGAATAATATTTATATTCAAGCTCATAGATTTGATATTTATATACGAGTTGAAAAGACAGAAACACGTATGGTTACGTGTTTGAGAGTCAAAACCCAGGTTTCAGAAAAGAGTTTATTCATTTGTCACCCATACCAGGTAGGCAATAAAAATGTTATCCTGCATTTACTCTGGGTTGGTGTTTTCTCCTGTTTCACAAAGGTTTAAGCAGTACCAGACCAAGCAATGATAGCAATGATGTTTATATCCAGGTGAGTATGCAGCTCTTAAGAATCAGAAGAAAAATAAAGATCACATCTTTTATTAAATGCTGCAGTATCGACATGTATCAGCCTATGCTACTGGGTATCGGTATTAGTATCTGGACAACACTATTTATAATCATATTATTGTTGATGTAATGTTTTTACTGCTGATTTTAATGTTTTCAATGATTTTTAAGCTGTTGAATGTTTTCTTTTTGCACTTTTTGATCATATAAAGCACATTGAATTAAACTAATTACCTGCATAAAAACAAATGTAAAAGTGTGAAAGTCAAAAATACAGGAAATAACGAAACATTGTTTACGGTCATTGTTTTCTCATCCTCACCTCTTCTGACCACAGAAGTAGTCAGTTTAAAATAAGGCCGGGCGATATATCAAGTTTTTAATAAATAGGCAAGGCAAATTTATTTGTATAGCGCATTTCATACACAAGGCAACTCAATGTGCTTTGCATGATAAAACATTCAATTGTTTAAAATAAATAAGAACATTTAAAATCATCAGTAAAATCAATTCAAATCATCAACAAATACATTACATCAACAATATGACCAAAAATCTCTCAATTCTATGCAAAAAAAGTGCCTTTAAGTTTGATTTAAAAATGTTCACATGTGATGCTGACTTCAGCTCTGCTGCAGTTTGTTCCACTTCTTTACAGCATAACAACTAAAAGCATCACCATGTTTACTGTGAGCTCTGGGCTCCACGATCTGACCTGTGTCCATAGACCTGACTAACATCTCAGTGATGTATTCTGAACCAACCCCATTCACAGATTTATACACCAGCAGCAGAACTTTAAAGTCTATTTTGAGGCTGACTGGGAGCCAGTGTAAAGACTTTAAAACTGGACTAATAGTGCTCTGACCTCTTTGTTCTAGTTCAGACCCCAGCTGCAGCGTTCTGAACCAGCTGTAGCTGTTTGATGGTCTTTTGGGGGATTCCTGTCAGAAGACCATTACAATAGTCCAGTCTGCTGGAGATAAAAGCATGGACCAGTTTCTCCTGATCTTTCTGAGTCATTAAACCTTTCACTCTGGAGATGTTCTTTAGGTGGTAGAAGATGTTTTTGTGATATATTTGATCTGATTGCTGAATGTAAGATCTGAGTCAATCAGAACACCAAGGTTTTTGACTTGGTCTTTAGCTTTTAAAGATCGAGACTCTAGATAGTTGCTGACAGCAGTCCTCTTTTCCTTGTTACCAAAGTCAATCACCTCCATCTTGTCATGGTTTAGTTGAAGGAAGTTTTCACTCATCCAGCAGTTTCCTTTTTCTAAGCAGTCACACAACACCTCAATGTGACCATAGTCATCTGGGTTCAGTGATAGATATAGTTGTGTGTCATCTGCGTAGCTCTGATAATCAACCTTACAGTTCTGTAAAATTTGTCCTAAAGGAAGCATATGAAGGCTAA
Organism: Gouania willdenowi; assembly: GCF_900634775.1. Classification (NCBI taxonomy): domain Eukaryota; kingdom Metazoa; phylum Chordata; class Actinopteri; order Blenniiformes; family Gobiesocidae; genus Gouania; species Gouania willdenowi. The sequence goes on from NC_041063.1 coordinate 3,666,138, forward strand.
ACAGAAGAGGTCCAAGAACAGATCCCTGAGGAACCCCACAGGACATTGGTAATCTGTCAGATTCAGAGTTTCCAATGCTTACAAAATAACTTTGCTCCTCCAAGTAGAACTTAAACCATTGCATTACTTTTCCATTTAGTGAACCCATGTTTGCAATCTGTGCAACAAAATTGTATGATCTACAGTGTCAAATGCAGCACTTAGATCCAATAGAATGAGAACAGATACTTTTCCTGAATCAGTGTTCAACCTTATGTCATTGATCACTTTGATAAGAGCAGTTTCAGTGCTGTGATGAGAACAAAAACCTGACTGAAATTGATCAAATATTTTGTTGAATGTTAAGAATTGACTCAATGATCTTGGCCATGAATGGAAGGTTGCTGATTGGTCTATAGTTAGCCAGTATAGAGGCATCCAGTGTTCTCTTTTTTAACAGAGGTTTCACAGCAGCTACTTTCAGGGATTTTGGTACGGTGCCTGATTGGAATGAGCAGTTAATTATTTGACACAAATCAGTGACAATTGACTTTACAACAGTTTTAAAGAAGTTTGAGGGTATTGTGTCAAGGCAACACGTTGATGGATTCAGCTGCTGAACACTTTCCTCTATTGTTTTTGGGTTCACTGTAATAAACTCTAACATTGTAGTTGATTCATCCCTCAGTGGTTGAAGGTGTTCAAGCTTTTTGTTATTTTGCTGGTTTGTTCTGATGTTTGACCTTATTGATTGTATTTTTTCATTGAAATATACAGCAAATATATTCAGAAATATTTTTTCATTGAAATATACAGCAAATATAGATACATTTCTCGAGGAGATATAGCATAGGACTATATCGTTTTACCGATATAATTCACTTAACATTAAAAGTTTCTTCCGTAGAGCCGTCAGTATGCATTTTTCTCCTCTGTCCCTCTCAACCCCGCCCGTCCTCTCTCTCGCTCTGTCCCTCTGATCGCAGCCAAAACAAACCACGCTGAAAGCGTCAATAACTCGTGCTGTGCCTTATGAAGGTGGGGCAAGATTATCAAAGCAGTAGCCTACCATGTTGCTAAGGACATGGTCCCCATAATAAGAAAGTCTATGACAGGCATAATGCTCAGTAAAACACTGTGTGCGGGAGTGTGTTTGTGTGTGCGTGCGCTGTAGAGATCCGGAGGTCTCTGTGGGTCGATAACGTTTTAAACACAACTCAAAACAACTCGTTACCATCACATTGCTCGTTTATTGTATGCAGGGGAAGATCAAACACTGCTTCTATGTTGTTTCAGACGGGACGGCAACAGAAAACTAACATTAAACTCCGTCCATGAACTCCGTAAGGATCAGGAAGTACGCAGGTCTGACTCAACTCTGACCTCGTGTTACCATGGCTCTCTTAAAGGGACAGTCCTCAGCAAAATATCGAGATATATATTGTATAACGTTATATTGCTTGGAAATAGAGATAATAAAAAAGGCCATATCGCCCAGCCCAAATTTAAAATGATATACCATTGTTTTGTAATACCGCTGCATCGCATTGGTAAAGGCTTCTATAACAGGGTGACTACCGGTAGTAAGAAGTTATATTTAACACTTTTTAAAGACACCTTACAGAAAACTAAAGGCCAAACTTACGATGGAAATGCAGACCAAAGGGAAAATATATTATTTTACAATTTAAGGCATTGATGTCAGTTAATAATGTACAATAAAGAAAAATAAAAAATAATCAGTTGTTCAAGAACATACTTCAAATGTGTTTATTAGTGTGGAAAGAAAACAAAAATATCAACAATGTCCTAAATGATATCTATTGTAACACAATTCTCACAACAGTTATTATCAGTGGACAATAAACTAGAAATCAATATTTACTTGAACCTGTGAGCAAACCAAACACCAAAGTGCTTTTATCAGATCCTTCACTGTGTAATGCCATATGTGGAGCTTTGATCTGAAATTAGACCTTCAAAAAAAATTGTAACCAACCCACATTAGCAGTTTCATTTCTGTCCTGGCTAATGAAACCTTATATTTCTATAATGGGCCCACTTTAGACATAACAATGTGAACACACAATTTTCATTTGAAATGTTGTGAAAACAGAAATTCTGGGACGAGGTAAAAGAGGTAGGTGAGAAGGTAAGGGAAAGAGAAAATGTCTGACTGGACATCGAGGCATGTGTCTCAACTACAGCTGCAACAAATTATTATTTTCATAATCAATTAATTGATCAATAAATTATCAATTCATCGGATAAAAAAACACCACATTTTTATTTCAGCCTCTTTATTCGTCCCATAGTGAATGTAGTGACAGTCACCCTAAGGTAGACTTCATTAGCTACACATGTCCATATATCAGCAGTGAGACACTTTACTGTTTGTGTTCATTGCATTCTTCACTTTCTTAACAGTATCTTCATATTTTCTCTCTATGAGCTTTGTAAAATGTAAAATGTGTTGTTGAGGGCAGAATGTGACCTGGATTAAAGGTGAGGATGGTTGTAGTGAAGCTTCATCTTCATCCATGGACACAGACCTCATGTCAGTGATCATCATGTAGAGGACATTCTCAGTCACAGCTTCTCTCTGTGGTTACATCATGTGTTTATCATCATGAAGTCTGTCATTGTTTGATGTTTTCTGATCAAATGAGAAAGATAGTATTGCATTAGTATGTATTATAGCACAATTTACAACAACTAAATTATGAACTTGTTTTATTTGCAGTATTAGGTTAAGGCAAGTTAGTAGCCCAAAGAGCAAAACACACACATACACTACCACATAAAGTACAAGTACCTTAAAAAAAATCAAACAAATGTGAGTAGATGTGATAAATTACTTTAACCCTAGTCTAAATGTAATTACTCCAGCCTCACCCCATTACAGATCAGACTTTATCTTTAAACTATTACCAAGATTGTGTACAAGTGTACAAGTTGTCTATAAATAAAGCACATTTAACCATGCTTAAGCTGATAAAACTAAATAAAAAGTATCTCTCACACACAAATCACACAAACACTGGCACGAGCACACAAACATACTCAAACACTTGTGTATGCGCGCACACACTAGCATCAAGCAAGCTACCAGAGAGGCTAACAATACATTTAGTTTCTTCCAAACAGAACAATATTAGGATGTTGTAGTGATTTACCTGTTGTTGAGCTCCTTTATTCACTTTGTTCTCCACCTCCGCTCTGCATCCAACTCATTCTGTTGACTGTCTCCTCGGCAGGAGGAGTTTTATTTTAATACAAAAACTTTATTGACTAAACTCTGCAGGTGAAGGAAATGGCTGCGCGTCACATTCAGTGAAATATAATCGTACGACGCAGCCAGTTTGTTTGCATGAGAAGTTCGTGCTCACCAGAAATTCTCGGCGTGACGTGACTAAAGCACATTTAAGACCTATCCAATCTAAATTTAAGACAATTTAAGACTTTTTAAGGCGTTTTTTTTGTAAAAAAAATATTTAAGACTTTTAAAGACTTTTTAAGGACCCGCGGTCACCCTGTGTAAGTGAAACTGATTGTGAGCGCTCACGCTGTGCTTCAGAATATCTATATACTGAACGTTAAGATATTAACTGTAATATCAACCTGCCTTCACTATGTTTGTTTTACCTGTGAGGTAGTGTGAGGGGGAGGAGCTCACATGCTTATGTAGGGTAGGAGGAGCCAGGATTGCTAAGAGGAGGAGTTTCCCCCTTATGACTCATGAGGAAAAAATCCAACTTTTTACAAAACGTGGAATAACAAGGGAGGAAGGAAACCAAACATTTTCAACTTTGTCCCTCTGAATGAGGCTAAAGGAATGTATACCACTGTAGCAAAACCATTATATAGTGAATTTTTCCTAATACTGCCCCTTTGATAATGTGTATTGTCAATAAGAAGGCACTTAAGAATGGGAATAAAATTAAAAATGCCCTATTTGTCACGCCTCATCTGTCATGTTTCCATTATCCACTAGGGGGCACGCCACACACTTTGAGAAGTACTGATTTAACCTGTGGTTCTGTTTATTGTTTATGTTGTAATAGAGGGTACTTTTGCATTTTTCTTGTGAATAAAAATATTTCTATGAAATTTTGGGGTAATGTTTTTCATTCCCGCAGTATCGGAAATGGTATTGAGTACCAAAGAATTTCCTGAGTATCGGTATCGAGTTGAAATTTTAGTGTCGCGACAACCTTAGTCACAGCACAGGACACGATTGGCTCAAAGCCAATGGCAACTACATACCAGTTCACGACTGTGAAGGTGCTGTACCATGCTAACAAATACATGATAATAACAATAACAAGAACAATTGGTTCCGATTATATGACCAGATATGACGCCTGAGTCATAGTCCCCCCCCCCCACAATCAGATTAAATATTGATTTGAGAACAGAACGCTTTCTATAGGCAGCCTGATTATTGCACCTCCTCAAAGAGGCTGAATCATACACGTTTGCTTGTAGTCTGAACAGAAACAAAACAAAAGGTGCAACGTGTGTCTTACCTTGGCGATAAGGGTTTCCTCCACAGTGTTAGCACCTATCTCTTTGTTGACGTAAAGCAGAGCATAAAGATAACCAGCCCGACCGTACAGCAGCTCATCAGGCATGTCAGAGTCTGGGCTCAGCACTGAGCGCTGCAACTGAACAAGCCTGAAACACAGAAACAGAAAAATAAATGCCTCAAAAAACTTTAAACAATCACAAATATCAGGATTAAAAGTTTAGGGAAAAGTATTTGTATCAGAAAGGAAATACAAAAAAAAAATATTTTTCAAACAGGAAATTACAGCCCCTGGTACATTTCAACAAAAATATGGTCATTCTCAACAACATTGACCACGTTTACATGGGAGCTTTAATTCCTCTTTAAAGCAGAATAAAAGTTAACTTCTTTTTAACCTGAACTTATAAACACTTAATTCCTAATGCTAATTAAATTCCGAATTAAACTTAAATCCGAATTAGGTGGCTGGTTTATTCCGATTTTAATTTCAAATTAAATAATTCCTCTACTTTGTAAACAATTAACTCCTCTTTAAGTTAATTCCGGTCGTTCTGCGCATGCGCGATTTGCTTCAATGACGCGCTGGTGATGACATAATCCAACATGGCCGTCTGGACTAGACCTGAGACTATTTAACTCATTGACTGCCAAAGATGTCTAAAGATGCTCCAGGAACCTGCCAACACTGCGTCGGCTTCACGATGAAGAGCCTCCTCAGACGGCTGGTGAGCCAGGTGAGCCTGGAAGGACCAGCCATTCAGCAACAGGGGCGCTGCTTCAAGGCTCAATTCATGGATATCAGCTGTAAAAGACTGCATGTGCTCAGCGTACCTGGAGAGACAGTCGTTACTGTCAGAGGTGTTGCTGAGTTTATGGTGAACCACAGCTCCCACTGCCAGTGGCCCTGCATCCCCACACAGAAACGTCACTTTGAGTCCATTCAGGGTCCTCATGGCTCGCTTCACATAGTCCAGCGCCCTCTGCAGGTAGGAGGCGTCCTGAGACACTCGGTGCAGTTGAAGGTAGAGCAAAGCGATGCCTGTTGGTAAAAGAGGTCAATTTCAGTCTCTGCTGCAGATGAACCAGTGGCTTAGTGAACAATGACAGAACTGACCTGTCCAGCCAGTGTATGTAGAGAAGTCATGAGGGTCTGCCGTCTTTAGGCCCTCCTCCATCTGCTGGAGGAGATCTTTGATCTTACTCTGTACTTTCCTCTGGAATGCAGCGTTGAGCTGAGGAAAACAAAGATAACATGCAGGAAATTACATCATTATTAGGGTCTGATCAAAGGTTTTACCTAAGAAAGTGTCTTATTTCAAGAGTCTATAGAGAAATAAATCTAGGTTGGTTTATAATGAGTATTTTTAATAATTACATTGTTTTAATTGCTGCCCACACACAAGATGGCAATGCTTTAGTCACGCCTCTTCACGGGCGATGAGGCGTTTACGTATGTGTTTATGGATCGATCGAGGATGCAAAGCCTGTTGTTTTATTTTATCGCCAAAATGGCCAAAATGCAGGGAAACCATTGTGTGTGCTTGTGTACACCTCATGAATGAAAAAAAGCAGTGCTAGCATGATGTAATGAATCTCCATGGTGAGCATTTTTCTGACATTTGCACATTCAGCAGAACACCTTTGAATCCTTCAGTGTACATTCTCTCCTTCCTCTTTCCTTACGAGCTTATCACACAGTCCAAGGCCAGTGCATCATGACCAATGCGTGTGTAAGAACCACTTCGGTGAACCCAGTCGCCGCCCCGGGCCCGAACATGCAGCCAGGCCAGCAGCAACAACGGGAGGGAAGGAGCACCAGGCCACCCCTTCACGACCGAGCAGCGCCCCCAGACGCCCTAGAAACCCCAGCCACCGCCCCCATATACACACCCAAGAAAGCCCCAAGTAGCCGAGGACCCAGCGCAATGCAGCAGCAGCTACCAAAAAATGTGACCTGAGTTTCCTCAGTCCAGCTGTTGTCCAGAGTGATGAATTAATATGGAATCAGAACAGTATCATAATGAATTAACTCTTGCACTTGTATTATAAATTCTGAAATGCACACAAATATTATTTTGAGGCACACTTGTAATATAAATCCACAGATAATGCAAATTGCTGAATGTGCATTTACAAACTGCTTTCGTGTTGTGAAACCTCTGTGTATTTGTGAGAGAAATGTGTGGTGAATTTTGAGACTGACACTGACGTTGCGGGTCAATGAACGTCACCATTGGCTGATAAAAGTGATTGACAAATTCATCAGCCAATCAGGTGTGTTTGCTTTCAGCCAATCATATGGCTTCTTACATTTTCTCCACACTCTTGTTTGAACACTGCGTATGCGCACACACATCAGTAGCTCTGCAATTGGTTTAAAAGTGTGGAGAACATAACACTGTTCAGTAAAGTTGGCAGATATTCACAGATTCAGACTCCCAGCATCAATAACTCTTTAACGAAACGTCATCAACACACATGACACCTCTGCCATCAGTGTGAGGTGGAAAACATGATACAAGATCATTTTTTATCAAACGCAGCAGAGTAAAAGTCCGTCTGTCGGTCGTTCTGTGTGGTGAGATTAAAACATGAAGCTGTCGTCCTAGTTTCCCTTGAATATCCAAATATCACACAAACAGAACCAGATTTAATTTTAAAACAGAAAAACGCTGCTTGTTTGGTTTTTAAACTGAGAAACCAACCCGTTTTTTCACGGCGCCAGGCAGTTAATGCTGCCGACTCTGTTCCCAGCTGCGACAGTCCGGTGCCCTCCGCAGATATACACAGGGCTTCTATTTTTGGCGGACACCGGAGCACGACGCATCAATTAGCACAGAGCAAATGAAGCTAAACACGTATTCTGCAATAAAATATCAGGTTACTTTTCAAAATAAAACACTTCAGATTATATTTCAAGTAACTACATCACCAAAACGTTATAATGTGTAAAAACAAAATCACATCCACTATATTTGTTTCCTCTCATAGTGTAACTACACTGTAAAAATCTTTGATTTAGTTCATGTTTTATTGGTGCAGTTATATCTCTTCTCTGTTGGCTGTTGATAAAAATAGTGGCTATGACAAATCCAGAGTCCAACCTTCTTGTTCTCTTTCGTTAGGAACACTGACCTGTTTAACTGTTTATTGATGCGTTTATAACTCATACATTTAACTGCACTCTTGCGCGATTATATAAATATCGTGAGAACTGCTTTATACATAAATTAGTAGTGCTTTCATTTTGTTCTCGCTTTCATTTTATAAAAAATTCAATGTATCTATTACATTACACTCTCTCTCTCTCTGTGTAATGTAACGATGAATAAGCCAAGTATAAACACCAATGTGCTCCTTTGGAGTGCGCGTGGTCCGCTAACGGAGCCAGGCATAACGAGCCCATCACTGAGTGCGCGCTCACATTGAGAGCAGCAGTAAAAATGAAGAAAGTGCTGAGCTCAGCAATAGAACGTACACGCTCATCAGAATCAGCATGGAGGGACCAGAACTGATGGACTATGATGCCAGGCCAGATGTTCAGCTGTAGTTCTCCCAGGGCAGGGGTCTGCAACCTGCGGCTCTGGGGCCTAATGTGGCCCTTTGACTCTTTTGCAATGGCTCTCTATAGCTTTAAAAAAAACTATTGAAATAAAGTTATTTTTTACAAAGGCTATTAATGATTAATGACAAATAAAATCAAGATATAACAATTTGTTAACTAAATAAATCACGTTGTGCAATGACTCAGCACCTTCCTACTTCACCTCCTGCAACATCTACAGACCATCAACTTTCCTGCACCTGTAGCTAACATTAAGTTTTAAATCCTTGGTAAGAAAACTAAATCAACAAAAACACTATTCTGGAAGAAAATAGAGATTTTAATTGTGTGGGAACAGATTCATTTAACCACCAATGTACGGGTTAAATATGATAGTTACTTTTTGTAGCCTTTCAAATGCATTAAATAAAAAAAAAAATCTTCTTTATATAACATTGTGTTCATGTAAACTGAGATGCGTAAGAATATGAAGATATTGTATTGTCTTCATAGAGACTCCAGGAGGGGGGCGGTGGCTCCAGGAGGACTTTAATCCAGGTGAGATGAGGTTAAATGGTTCCTTGTAGAGTAAATGCTACAGACCCCTGACCAGGGGAAGAGGGTTAGGAGATCCCACTATCAGAGCTGGAACCTCTGAATTCCATGGGGTGAAACAATGCAGATGCTAAGTTGGTTATGCGACTGTTAAGTTAATTCAAGTACAGCCTTTCAGCGAAAAAAACAAAAACAGAAAACATGTAACCTGTGATGCTTTGTTATTTTCTTTAAAAAATTGTGATGACTTCTTTTAAAATGATATAAAATAAATGACCTGTTATTTCAGCCACTGCTTGTTGCAGAAAAACTTAATATTGTCACTAAAACCTGAAAACATTTTGCAAATATCTAAATATCTCTTCATCCGCATGCATGGCTAAACTGTACATGCAAAAAAAAATATCCCAATAATTTCTGGTAATTCTCACAATAACTATAAAAATCACGTGTCGGGGGAAAAATTGTTAGTTATGTTTATTAACATATTTACTCATAGACCTTATTCTTTTTAAAACTTTAAGTTGAGACTTTTCATTTCATGTTTTCTGCTCTCTTCTCGAGGTCAGCTTCCCAAAACACATCTTATCCCTCAGACACAGTGGCATCACACACTCACATGCCTACACACAATCACATAGTCACACATACACACCCAATACACATCCATTCATACACACAAACACCATACACGCACACACCTCCAACACTCACGACAATCAGGAGATACCAGAGAACTGGTTGTTTTGACCCAAAGAAGAAACTGTCTCTTTTCACCCTCTTCTATCACCTCCACCCTGTCCTCTTTATCTCCTGGGGGGAGGAGGGAGGGGGACTGAGGGGGAATATACGTGATGAGTTAGAACTGTGTGCCACTTGATCATCGGACGTCCGCCCGGGGCGGTCACTAATTTTGTCCATCTTTGTACTCTTTTTTTTTTTTACTTAGTTTTATAACAAACCTTTTTTATAAAATCATCAATGCTTCGCCTGGACTCCATCACTCAACCAGAGCAATAAATCATGTCTCCAAATGAGGTCAACCGCAAATTTGCCGTGACACACGATAAATAAAAACTGTAAATAAAAAAATGAATAAAAAAATTCACAACTTAGTGTAAACAGGTTCCTTACAAACACAAATAAATCTGAATACCGTATTTTTTGGACTATAAGGAGCATTTTCTCAAAAATCGACATTGCGCCTTATAATCAGGTGCGCCTTATGTATGAAATTAATATGTCAAAATGTTTTAGTACAACTTTGGTAAACTATGAAGCTGCACCACTTGATGGATTTTTGGCGCTTCAGGGCTACCCGTAGTCAGGCGCCTCGTGGAGTGATATGTACCTGTACTGTGCTTCAACATAGTGAACTGAAAAAGTGGGTGTAATGTTCTGTATTTTTTGTGTTAAATCTGAACAATGTTGAGAGTTATTGTAAATGAGTTGAATAAAGTTTGACTTATCTGACTGTTTTGTTTCGCTTAATGAGCCTTAATAATAATAAAAATAATTAAAGCCGCGAGCGGCGTCATAGGGTCCGATGAAGCGGTCGGGGGCGGTAACCCACGGTCACGTATACCACTGTTGGGGATTTGGGAATTGGCCTGGAGTTGTAAGCGTTTTCGTATAACGGCGTAGTTATGGCGAAGGATTTTCCTGTGTCATGATAGGCCCCTCCCACTTTTCACAGCCTGCTCTATTTGCCATAGCAATGTGCTTCCATCTGATAAGATTCATCCTACAGTGTTTTGAAGTCAACGCGACATGTCGTCTTGCCGCTAGAGCTGCTGGCGTAGGACGGCCCAAGAAGCGGCGCCCTCTGAAAGCGCAAGGCATTGTGGGTGTTTTTGGTTATCGTTTGTAGTTTGGGGCTGTACGGTCATCATGTGTATCAAATATGAAGCACTTTGAACTTTGCATTCTGGAGTTGTAAGCGTTTTCGTATAACGGCGTAGTTATGGCGAAGGATTTTCCTGTGTCATGATAGGCCCCTCCCACTTTTAACAGCCTGCTCTATTTGCCATAGCAATGTGCTTCCTTCTAATAAGATTCATCCTACAGTGTTTTGAAGTCAACACGACATGTCGTCTTGCCGCTAGAGCTGCTGGCGTAGGACGGCCCAAGAAGCGGCGCCCTCTGAGAGCACAAGGCATTGTGGGTGTTTTTGGTTATCGTTTGTTGTTTGGGGCTGTACGGTCATCATGTGTATCAAATATGAAGCACTTTGAACTTTGCATTCTGGAGTTGCAAGCGTTTTCGTATAACGGCATAGTTATGGTGAAGGATTTTCCTGTGTCATGATAGGACCCTCTCACTTTTCACAGCCTGCTCTATTTGCCATAGCAATGTGCTTCCATCTAATAAGATTCATCCTACAGTGTTTTGAAGTCAACACGACATGTCGTCTTGCCGCTAGAGCTGCTGGCGTAGGACGGCCCAAGAAGCGGCGCCCTCTGAGAGCGCAAGGCATTGTGGGTGTTTTTGGTTATCGTTTGTTGTTTGGGGCTGTACGGTCATCATGTGTATCAAATATGAAGCACTTTGAACTTTTCATTCTGGAGTTGTAAGCGTTTTTGTATAACGGCGTAGTTATGGCGAAGGATTTTCCTGTGTGATTATAGGCCCCTCCCACTGGCCATGATGAGTAATTTGGTCATCGAGCGTTATTCATGGATGGACAATCATCGTGTGTATCAAATATGAAGCAGTTTGAACTTTGCATTGGAGCGGTATAAGCATTTTCCTCTTACAGCGTGTTGATGGCGAAGAATTTTCCAGTGACATTTTAGGCCCCTCCCACTGACCACAGTCTATTGTTTCTTCAATAGGAATTTGCTCCCCTCTGTGTAGGTTCATCCTACAGTGTTTTGAAGTCAACACGACATATCGTCTGTCCGCTACAGCTGCTCGTGTAGGACGACCACAGAAGCGGCGCCCTCTGAGAACGCAAGGCATTGTGGGTAAATTGGTTATCGTTTGTTGTTTAGCTCTGAACAGTGATCGTGTGTATCAAATATGAAGCAGTTTGAACTTTGCAATCTAGAGTTATAAGCGTTTTCGTATAACGGCGTAGTTATGGCGAGGGATTTTCGTGTGTCATTATAGGCCCCTCCCACTGGCCATGATGGGTAATTTGGTCATCGAGCGTTGTTTATGGATGGACAATCATCGTGTGTATCAAATATGAAGCAGTTTGAACTTTGCATTGAAGCATTATAAGCATTTTCCTATTATAGCGTGCTGATGGCGAAGGATTCTCCCGTGTCATTATAGGCCCCTCCCACTGATCACAGCCTGTTTTTTCTTCCATAGCAATTTGCTACCCTCTGTGTAGGTTCATCCTACAGTGTTTTGAAGTCAACACGACATATCGTCTGTCCGCTACAGCTGCTCGTGTTGGACGACCACAGAAGCGGCGCCCTCTGAGAACGCAAGGCATTATGGGTAAATTGGTTCTCGAGTTTTGTTTATGGCTGTACAGTCATCATGTGTATCAAATATGAAGCAGTTTGAACTTTGCAATCTAGAGTTATAAGCTTTTTCCTAGAACAGCGTCCTGTTGATGTTAACCGTGTGGATGACCATAAATGCCACCGGTCGAAAACACAATGCATGATGGGAAATGTTTCAAAGCAGTCATGACCAAGCTTGGGCACATGTCCTTTGTGTGAAATTTGAAGCTGATCGTAGTTTGTGTGCCAGAGTTATGGAGATTTAGACATTTCTGCGTGCTAACGAAAATTAGCATTGCATTTTTGTGGCGGCGCCACGACCAAACCGTGACAGATACGCAAATTATTTCGATAACTTTTCATCTTCAATGGGTCCTATGTGGTGTTGCCAAGTTTTAAGCGAATCGGATGAATCCCCTCAGACTAGTTCGCGCAGATGCGTTTCGAGGGCGAAACGCCATTTTTGACCTTTGACCCAAGATGGCTGACTTCCTGTTTGGTTTTGGGCGGGGTCACAATGTAACTTTTTGCTCATTCTGGGCCGAAGACTACATGTGGCGATTTTCGTACATATCGGTCAAACCTGGCGGTCGTGCGGTTCCATCGTTTTTTTTCACGCCACCAAATTATCGAATTTTCCGCCAGGCGTGAGGTGCGTGCAATTTTCGGTGAGCTTTCGGGCATTTTAGGGGGTCGAATTAGCGTTCAAAGTGGGGAGGTACATAATAATAATAAATAAAAGTGAAAACAATAGGTTCCTCTGTCCCATTCTGGGACATCGGACCCTAATAACAACAACAACAAACTGGTATAGTCCGGTGCGCCATATGTATGAAAATAGACCCGTCAAATCCATTCATTGATAGTGCGCCTTATAATCCAGTGCGCCTTATAGTCCAAAAAATATGGTATATCAACACTAGACCACATTAAAAAGGCTACAATAACTGCTGACTCAAACAGCTCGTGAGCTGATATTTTTGCATGTGGATTACTATTAGTGTTATTGTATGTAATTCATTTATTTCCTCACTTGAAATAAAATTATAAAAAAAAACACATTAAAAGCACAAATAACTTCAATAGTGTTTTTACTGCTGATGAAATATAATTAAAAAATATTGCGTTTCACAAATTGGGATGAATGAATAGTGACATTAGTTATTATGTTAATATTTATTTCACACAACGTGTGACATGTTTAGCTTTTATTCTGACCATAAACAAGTCAATGTCTCTCTGTGGTTTATGACAGTAAGACGTGATCTTTTTACTTAGTCTATTATTCCTTATATGGAGTGGTTAGCGTTAGCACTCAGCTCAGTCTGTGTGTCGGTGTGTTAGTTTAGCATAGTTAGCTTTAGTTGAGTTTCCAGTTCATAATCGTTGCTACAGTTTCATCTCTGTCCCCGTGTTTGTGGAACCTTGGGTGGATCTGACGGAGAAACTTGAATCGGTTCCCTTTGTTGGATGGTTATCTGGTTTTAACCAAGTAGCGGTCCATGTATAGTAGCTTCTGGTAGCCGTGACAAAGACCTCTCACACACACAGACGGCGGTGTGTGAGGGGGGCGGTGGCGGTGCACACCGTGCAGAGCTTCCATAAACAACGTTCTGCTCCAGAGAATAATAAGTTATTGACAACAAACAGGGGCAGTTTTGGCTCGTGGAACACATTTTTTGGGGGGGCATTCTTGGCTAAATTGAGGGACAAATGACCTGTGGCCCTCGCTAATTTCCGACATGGAAATTTATCGTTTATATCGAGGGTAAGAATGTTTTTGACGATAAATCATAAACAATAAAATATTGCACATTCCTAAATGACACTTCCCCGGAAGTGTCACCATCCTTACTCTGGGAAACCGGCAAGCCTGTCATCAGAGGGAAAATCATAGGGATGTGAATCTTCAAAATACCCCCAGCCTGTGAGCCAGATAGCAAAATAATAGGTGACATAGGAGGTAGCACCGCACCTTTGGATGAGAGATCATCCATGCTCAGCAGAGCTCAGAGGAAGAGGAGGAAAGGCTTTTATGAGACAGAAAATGGCACTACGTACAGAGTTGACGTTCCCAGCAGCGCACAGCAGCGCACACTGGACCAGAGCATGTGTGGAACTCATGGATAGTGTGGCGATGGTGAGATAAAACCATTTTAAAAAACGGGGAACGCAGTGACACTCTGCACGTCCGGGAGTAAGAGGAAGTTGCGTGCGTGCAGACTGATGGGAGAGAAAGTTGGATACAGTAAGAATTCCATTCAACTCTGACCCAGATAACAAAATAGTTAGAGTTAGTTGTCACTAAAGCAAAAAGAAATAGCTTTAAAGTAACTGACAGGGGTTTTTTTTTAGAAAAAGGCTGTTTTCTCAGCTTTTTGCCCTGAAACTTTCTCTATTCAACAGCTGATTACAAAAGAACGAAACGAGCCAGAAACAAATTCTTTTTTTCAATCTTTCAGAATCCGGTGTCATTAAAATCATCAGCAGCTGAGATATCACAGCTGCGCGACGCACGAGTCTGTGTGGCTTCAAATGTAATTAAGTCCATATTTCTAGTGCAGTACAATGTTTCACCTTATGGAGGAGCTGCACTTATTCCAGGGTTAGAAGTGCGTAAGCGGAAAAGGACCTACGTACACCGGAGAACGCGCCTAAAGCCAGATTTGAATGGGAAAGCCCACATTTCAGGGACGCTCCACCCACAGTGCGTAACTGGGATGGAGAAACGCAGCGAATGACTTAAGTACAGGGGGAAAATAGCACACAGCCAAAAATAGCGCTGCTGCACGGCTTTTTGGACTTATGCACATGGGAAAATAGAGCCCAATGTGAATAGACTCTTTAATTTGATCAACATGGCACAAAACTCTAAAAAGAAAACAATAATCTTGTCACTCGAAGCTGAAAAAGCATTTGATAGAATCAACCGGTCATTCCTCCTTGCTGTCCTTGGCAAATTTGGCTTTGGAGAACCGTGGCTCAGGTGGTAGTGGGTCGTCTTCTGATCGAGAGGTTGGGATCCCAGTACCTGACTATGTGTCGAAGTGTCCTTGGGCAAGACACTGAACCCTAAATTGCTCCCAGTGGTCGACTCGCACCTTGCATGGCAGTCCTGTCCCACTGGTGTGTGAATGTCAGAGTGATTGGGTGAATGAGCTGATATGTAAAGCGCTTTGAGACTGCTTCAGTGTGGTGATAAAACGCTATATAAATCAAGTCCATTTACCATTTACCATTCATACAATGGATCTCCCCCTGTACACTAAATCTAAGGCCTCAGTAACCACAAACAAAATAACATCCCAAAGCTTCACACTGCAGAGGGGAACAGACAAGGTTGCCCACTCACACCTTGCTTTTTGCAATATTTGTTGAACCTCTCGCAGCAGCTGTACGTCAGAATACTGTTATTAAAGGAATCCACTCATCCATCTCAGAACATAAAATGAATCTTTATGCTAATGATATTTTACTTTATTTGGAAGAACCCCAATCCTCATTAAAATAAGTATTTAATCTAATAAACAACTTCTCTAAACTATCAGATTATTCCATTAACTGCTTAAAATCATCAATCCTCCTCTTAACAAAAAATCATGGAATCCTGCAGGCCAAAACCCACAATACCCTTCGCTCACAAATACAATTAAATATCTAGGCTTAAGTATATCACCAAACTTAAATTAATTAATTAATTAAACTAAACCTTGATCCGCTGTGTGATAAAGTCAAAGAAGACCTGCGGAGATGAAACAATCTGCCCATCTCACTCCTTGGCAAAACAGCCTCAGTTAAAATGAAAATCTTACCTATTATAAACTATCTGTTCTCAATGATCCCACTGAAACCAACAACACAATAGTTCAAAAGAATAGATTCTGCAATTACAAAATTCTATGCTCGGAATAAAAAACCCATCCCTGTGGACGGTCTTGTATCGTGGGGCAATGCGGGCTTGTGTTGGTCCTGGTGCGGGCGTGTCTGCTGCGCAGCACCTCCCTGTTGCGGTGGGACGGGCCGCTTGGTGCCGGCGTTCGGCGGGGGTCGCTCCCTGCCCCGTGCTCCGTGGGGCTGACGTGGTTTGGGGGTGCCGCAGGGTGGGTTTCCGGCTGTACTGCCCGGCGTGTCCCTGGGGACCCCCTCGAAAACAAGATGTTCCATCTCAAGGGGCACATCCTCCAATAAATAAATAAAATAAATAAATATCGAGCATGCCCGTCTGCGCCATCTACCCTCTCCGGTGGCCCGCTATGTGGACAGGCCGGGCTCACACCAGACAGGCCTCCTACATGGACACTTCACTTCCCAGCTTGTCATATTACGATATAAACGATAAATTCCCATGTCAGAAAAGAGCGAGGGCCACGGGCCGTTTGTCTCTCAATTTAGCCAAGAATGCCCAAAAAAACCTTGTTCCACGGGACAAAACTGCCCGTTTGTTGTCAACAACACCAACAACCAGTTCAAGTTCCTCCGTCAGATCCACCCAAAGTTCCACAAACACGAGGACAGAGATGAGCCTGTAGCAACGATTTTGAACTGGAAACTCAACTAAAGCTCGCTATGCTAAGCTAACCCACCGACACGCAGACTGGGCTAAGAGCTAATGCTAACCACTCCATATAAGGAATAGGCCAAATAAAAAGAACACGTCTTACTGTCATAAAGCCACAGAGAGCCACTGATTTGTTTATGGTCAGATTTAACACTTGTATGGAAGGATAAAAGCTAAACATGTCACACGTTGTGTGAAATAAAAGTTAGCATAATATTAATGTCACCATTCATCCATCTAAACTTGTGAAACGCAATATTTTTTAATTATATTTCACGTGTTCACAGACAAAGCTGGTCCCATTAGACTAATGTAACTATTGAGATTATTACACATAAATATACTGAATGATTAAATCATCAGCTTGATCTGGTTTAATCTAACTAAAAAGCATGGAACGTTTGTGTGCGCGCGTGTGTGTGGAGCAAATATCTCCCCAACGCGGTGCCAGTTCGACCTGAAACTTGGTCAACGGGTTCTATGTACCCCGAGTGTGTGCATCTGTTATTTTGGAGTAATTTGGTCATTTCAAAATGTTTATTTTAATTTTATTTCACTTCTGGACGGCCCAGAAATGAAACCTATTCAACTGTTGACCTCAGAATGTGAGGGGGCGCTAGCGCACCATCTATATCTATTTCACTGCACAGCTCCTCACCCGAGCAAGAGTCACGTTGCGGCCAGAGCCAATCACTCCGCACACAGCCAAGCAGACACGGACTGTAAACACACGAGTGAAAGAGAGAAGAAGATAGTTAAGACCAAGACACGGGAGCTCTCTGAATAGATCATTTGAAACCGTCAGCCACTGGTGAGTCTTTTGCAGACAAGTTTCCCAACCCGTTCAATACGGCATCTGGAAAACTGCAGATTCTCTGTGGTGTCGTGCATGGAAGCTGTGGTGTTCATGACATCTCATGAATGAGACCATGTTACAGAGGGGGAGTCCTCCACGCCCCTCTGCGCTTGCCTTAGGACAGTTTCCCTCCCATTGCTATTATGATAGCTGTGTTCATCGCCATGGCAACTGCTGTGATGGTGATGAATATTATTTTATAGAGACGGTGTCTGTCCCCCGACCCAAATTTCACAATGATTTTAACATAAAATCAAATAAAAGAGCTATCAATTATAAAAATCTGAAAAAATTAAAATCTCAAATCTAGAAACACCAAAACATAAAACCATTAGATGTGCTCTATTAAATATTAGATCACTGAGATCCAAATCTCTACTAGTAAATGACCTTATCTCAGAAAATAACTTTGATTTATTCTGTTTAACTGAAACATGGCTGTATCAAGATGAATATGTTAGTTTAAATGAAGCCACTCCTCCCAGTCATTTAAATACTCATATGCCACGAGACATAGGCCGTGGAGGTGGTGTAGCAGCTATTTATCATTCCTCTCTCCTAATCTATCCTAAACCAAAGGCCAGTTACACTTCCTTTGAAAGCCTGGTTCTAAATTTATCTCATACCGAATCAAAAACCTGCCAGCCCGTCTTATTTGCGATAATTTACCGTCCTCCAGGCCCTTATTCTGAATTTCTATCAGAATTCTCTGAGTTTATATCAAACTTAGTCCTCAGTTCTGATAAAATACTGATAGTAGGAGATTTTAATATTCATGTTGACAAAGATAGTGATAGCCTGAGCTCAGCCTTTATGACCCTAATAGACTCAGTTGGCTTTTTTCAAACTATTAATGAAGCTACTCATCATTTAAATCATACTCTTGATCTTGTTCTAACATATGGCCTTGATATTAATGAACTAAAAGTCTACCCTGAAAATCCTCTGCTATCAGATCACTTTTTAATATCTTTTAACATTATCCTAGAGGATCTCGCACTGTGCAATAAAATAGTTACGAGTAGAAATCTGTCCAATAGTGCTGTGGCTAAATTTAAAGAGGCCATTCCTGCTGCCTTAAACTCAGTGCACCATCCAATAAATAACTATGATATTAATTATAACCCCTCTCAACTGGATTTGCTTGTCGATAGCTCTGCTGGTCTACTAAAATCCACCTTGGACTCAATTGCCCCATTGAGGGAAAAAACTATTAAACGTCAGAGGAAAGCTCCGTGGTTTAGCTCTGAAACTCACACACTCAACAAACAACCCGTAAATTAGAGAGAATGTGGCGCTCCAATAAAACAGAGGAGTCACGAATACTCTGGCAAGAAAGCCATAGTAAATACATGACAGCCTTACGACATAGTCGATCTACATACTATTCCTCACTAATTGAAGAAAATAAAAATAATCCGAGGTACCTTTTCAGCACTGTAGCCAGGCTAACACAAAGTCAGAGCTCTATTGAGCCCATGATTCCTCTAGCCCTCAGCTGTGAGGACTTTATGACATTTTTTAACGATAAAATTCATAAGATTAGAGATAAAATTAGCCACTCCCTGCCTTCACCTGGGCCTGCTGTACCATTAAATGTAAATAGGCCTAACCTAAACTGTTTCACACATATAGGACTTCAGGAACTTAACTCTATTATTTCATCCTCCAAACCATCGACCTGCCTTTCAGATCCGATCCCAACTAAGCTGTTTAAAGAAATTATTCCCCTAGTCTGCCCATCTTTGTTGGAGACAATAAATATATCCCTATCAATAGGCTACGTGCCACAGTCCTTTAAAGTAGCTGTAATCAAACCCCTTCTCAAAAAACCTACTCTTGATTCCAGCACTTTAGCAAACTACAGGCCTATATCTAATCTTCCTTTTATTTCAAAGATTCTTGAGAAAGTTGTGGCAGCTCAGCTCTGTGACTTCCTTCAAAACAACAGCCTGTTCGAGGACTTCCAGTCAGGTTTTAGAGCTCAACACAGCACAGAGACTGCTTTAGTTAAGTAACTAATGATCTACTCTGGCTTCAGATGAAGGACGACTCTCAGTGCTGGTTTTATTAGATCTTAGTGCAGCTTTTGACACTATAGATCACTATATTCTACTAGAGAGATTAGAGAAATTACTTGGAATCACACGGACTGCCCTAAACTGGTTTAAGTCCTACCTATCTGATAGGTACCAGTTTGTACACGTGAATAATAAGTCTTCTGTGTACACTAAAGTAAGCTACGGGGTTCCTCAGGGCTCTGTGCTAGGTCCAATCCTCTTCTGTATCTATATGATCCCCCTTGGTAATGTTATGAGAAAATACTCTGTTAACGTTCACTGCTATGCTGATGATACCCAACTGTATGTATCAATGAAGCCAGGTGAGACAAATCAGCTATCTAAACTTGAGGCCTGTCTAAAGGACATTAGGGCCTGGATGGACCAAAATTTTCTTCTTCTCAACTCAGACAAGACTGAGGTCATTGTACTGGGCCCACAACACCTTAGAGAAACCTATGCTAGCCTAACTGCCCTAGATGGCATTACTCTGCACAAAGCACAACTGTTAGAAACCTTGGGGTTCTATTTGATCAGGACTTATCCTTCAACTCTCACATAAAACAAACTTCAAGAACTGCCTTCTTTCATCTCCGTAACATTGCTAAAATCAGATCTATCCTGTCTCAGGGCGACGCCGAAAAACTAGTCCATGCTTTTGTTACCTCTAGACTGGATTATTGTAATTCTCTTTTAGCAGGCTGCCCGAGCAAGTCGCTTAAGACACTTCAGCTGTTCAAAATGCTGCAGCACGTGTACTGACTAAAACTAGGAGAAGAGATCACATTACTCCTGTATTAGCCTCTCTGCATTGGCTTCCCATAAAATATAGAATAGAATTCAAGATTCTTCTTCTCACTTATAAAGCCCTAAATGGACAGGCACCAGTCTATCTCAAGGAGCTTGTAGTGCATACAATCCCCCCAGAACACTATGCTCTCAAATGCTGGACTACTCGTTGTTCCATTCATCTCTAAAAGTAGTATAGGAGGAAGAGCTTTCAGTTATCAGGCCCCACTTCTCTGGAACCATCTACAAACCACGGTTCGGGGGGCAGACACCCTCTCTACCTTTAAGGTTAGGCTCAAAACATTCCTCTTTGGTAAAGCTTTTAGTTAGGAACCAGCTCATAGCTCATAATTAAGATGCAATAGGCATAGACTGCCGGGGGGGGGGGGTCTGGCATGCTCGGTTGGAGAGAGGTTGGAGAGGGCGTTAAGAGAGAGGTCATTTAGGTTAGAGAGGGACCGGAGAGGGTCCCATTCCTCTCTCAAACACTCCCTCTATGTCTGCTTCTTCCCTTGTGTGTTTGCTCCTGTACTCCTTCTGGCTTTTGTCTTGCAGGTCCGTGGGATCCTCAGTGTGGAGTTACAGAGTCTCAACAACTCTGTCTCCACCCTTTCCTCTGCACACACCCAACACAGCATAACGTGGATGGCTGTTCATCATAGGAATGGGATCCACACAAGGTTCCTGCTGCTTAACAGAAGGTTTTCCTTGCCGCCATGATGAATTCATGTTGGGTGTGGAATACATATGTATGTGTATATACGTATACATGCATGTGTGTATCCATAAAATGAAGAGTCCGTCCTTAAGACTGCTCTACTGTAAAGTGTCTTGAGATACCATTGGTTGATTTGGCGCTATACAAATAAAGATTGATTGATTGATTGATAAGCCCTGACCACTCGGTTCAAAGGTAAAAAATTATTTTTGCTTTTAAAAAAAGACAGCCGAATTGTACATAATACTTTAATTTACTTACTCATGTAGTTTGGAGCTTTACATTTTGTTTTGCGCAGTTTTGTTACTTTTCTGATTGGCGCTACAATGTCTATGGAGTTTGGTTATCAGCGTCTCAAACATTTCACGGAACACACACACGGTATTTATTTATTTAAATATACTAAATGAGTAAAATAAAACACAAAAATTGCACTAAAAGACAACTGAAAGAATAAAAAAACACATGACTCCAAAAAACATACGTTACAAAAAAATACAACAAAAATATGAAAATGACTCAATATACACAAAACTAAATGTTCATACAAAAAATACACAAAATGACAACAGAATCACACTAAAATGGCAACAAATAACTATAATTATACAAAAAATGCACAAAAACACAACAGAAAGATACACAAATACACACAATGACTCCAAAAAACATACATTACAGAAAAATACACCAAACAAAAAAATAAAAAAGTTAGTAAAAAACAAACATTTATCATGTTCATGTCCCATAGAATTAAACCAAGGAAATCGCACACGCTGTTTTATTTTGCACCCGAAAACAAACCCCTTTTCTTATTTGGTGATGATGTCCTTTCACAACGTTAGTTTGACCGTACGCCATTTAGACCGGACAGACCTCACCCGGAAGTGATTGACGGCAATGGCTGCTGTGTTGAAAGCTACACATTTCTCTGCAGCGCATGTGTGAGAGAGAAAAAACATATATTACAGAAAAATACACCAAAATACAACAAAAATATGAAAATGACTCAAAATACACTAAACTAATGCACTAAAATGACAACAGAAATGCACAAAACTACACCAAAAAAACAAACTAAAATAAAAAAATTACTCCAGAATCACACTACAATGGCAACAAAAAACAATAATTATACAAGAAATGCACAAAAAGACAACAGAAAGATTAAAAAATACACATAATGATGACGTCAAAAAACATACATTACAGAAAAATACAACAAAAATTTGAAAAAGGCTCAAAATACATAAAACTAAATATTTATACTAGGGCTGGGCGATATGGCCTTTTATAAATACCGCGATATTTTTAGGCCATGTCACGATACACGATATATATCTCGATATTTTGCATTACCCTTGAATTAACACTTTGATGCACAAAATCACACCAGTATGATGATTCTATATGTCTACATTAAAACATTCTTGATCATACTGCATTAATATATGCCAATTTTAAACTTTCATGCAAAAAAGGGGATATCACAACTAAGTCAAAGTTGACATAACTGTATTTATTAAACAGTGAGTGGCTCAAACATAAAATTGTCAACAGAAAGTGCACGTTCTGTGCAAAATTGTCACAGAGACATTTCAAAACAAGACATTAGTGCAGGATGCAACTCACATGGCATTTCAAAACACAAAATTAAAGTGCACTTTTTGTACATAATGCCACTACAATATTTTAAAACAAATAGTGCCCTTTTGTGCATGTTGTCATTAAGATGACATTTCAAAACAACACTAAATTTAAGTGCACCTTTTGTGCATAATGCCACTAAGATATTTTAAAAAAAAAAAAAAAAAAAAAAAAAATCAAAAAAAAAGTCCGCGAGTTTAACGGTATGGTCATTTTCAACACCGCACAGACTACAAGCTGCGATATATCGAGTATATTCGATATATCGCCCAGCCCTAATTTATACTAAAAATACATAAAACTAAATATTAACACACAAAATGACTCCAGAATCACACTACAATGGCAACAAAACAATAATTATACAAAAAATGCACAAAAACACAACAGAAAGATACAAAAATACACATGACTCCAAAAAACACACATTAAAAAAAAAAAAAAAAAAAGAAAAGAAAAGAAAAAGAAAAACAGCAAACATTTATGCACAAATATACCCCTTATGCTCCCACATGAATGCATACTTCCGACCGGCACTGTCCGAGTTATAGGAAATCAGAGATATTTATCAGCATTAACTTTATGCAACTCATAAGATAAATTACAAGATTCAGCAGCAGTAAAAAAAAACACTGATGGAGTTATTTGTGCTTTTCATGTGGTTTTTTTTTTTAAGAAAATAATTTCATTTTAAGTGAGGAAATAAATTCATTTTGTACAATAACACTAATAGAGTGATACGCATGCACTAATATATTGCATAAAATATCAGCTCATGAACTCTTTGAGTCAGCAGAAATTGTAGCCTTTTTTAATGTGTTGATGTATTCAAATGTATTTGTGTTGTAAGGGACTTGTTTACACTTTAAGTTGTGAATTGTTTTATTTATTTATAGTTTTTTATTTATTGTGATGTTTATCATTATTGTGATAAATACCAGAAATTATCGGGATAATTTTTTAGTCCATATCCCCAACCAGTGACGTGCCGTGACCACTAGGGCTGGGTAGGCACGTTGCAAATCAGGACCACCAATGACAATTTCATATGTTTCTGCTGTCAAGTGTTAATTTAATTCAAATCAATTTTATTTGTATAAAGCAATTTCCAACAAAGTCATCTCAATGCGCTTATCAAAATATAAAATTCATAATAAGAAAGGAAAAACCCAATAAGAGCCACATGAACAAGTGTTTAGCCATCTAACAAAATTAACATCATAAACACCTTTAAAGGGGACATATCATGGTTTTAAATCCTTCCTTTTTACATATAAATCATACAGCTATGGTCTATATAAAGCGGAACTGCAATGCTTGGGTCTGAATTCCTCATTATTATAGCTACACAGACCCCTTTTCTACCCCTTTTCTGATGTGCTTCCGAGAGCAATTCGTTTTGGTGTGGTCTCTTTAAATGCAAATGAGACACTCCATACCCCGCCCCCTCTTCAGGTGACACTCGGTTCAACACCACTCTGCTCGGCCATTTTTGTAGTTTGATAGAAGAGATACGGCTATGTAGCGGCGCATAAACTTTTTATTTAGAGGCTATTTACAAAATGTCAACAACGGAAGACTTGTCCATCCAGCCTTACATGATCGAGCCAGAGTCGGACCCGGCGGAGCGAGATGAAGATGATGAACCTGCAGAACCCTAACAAGTGAGCTAACACAAGCACCGAGCTAATGCTAGCGCCAAGCTAACGTCACGAAATGCATTTTAATACAGTCTTTTCAAAGACAAAAACGGCAAAATGAAATGACAAATGAAAACTTTAGACATAATTTAAATCACGTAGGCCATATCATCAAGGATCTAAAACGAGCACACAGCGCTAACATATGAAGACGGTTCAACTGCTAATGCTAACAAAACAATGACAGGGTCGTCTTATCATCACACTTTTTAGCATTATTTACAGCTTACCGAAGTGCTCTGTTCGTTGTAATGAAGCGTGTGGGTTACTACATCCAACAACTGAACATTTTGACTTCTCCTCTCGTAACTTCGGCATCCTGGAGCTTGGACTACAAAATAAAAGCGAGAAATAAAAAATGGCGGATTGCTCGAAGTGTTGGACCTGGAGTTGATGTACTAATTTGGCAGTTCCGCTGCAAATACTGTGATGTAATAGTTCAAAAAACGTAATAGAGAATAGAAAAATCGAAACAGATTGAAAAATATGAGCAAAACAGAATATAAAGATATCTATGGAGCACCTGAAGAGACTAATTTGATTTTTTCTGTACTTCTAAGCACTTTAAATATACAACAAAATGCATTTAAGGGCTAAAAAAGTGGATTTAGCATGATATGTCCCCTTTAAAGAAACATAAACAATTATTTAATATAGCCTCCATACTCTCCCAACAAGATATATCTCATGACACGACAGCACATCTGTTTTTTGTGTTGGAAACACAGAAAAAATGACAACTTAGAACAGCCTCAGTGAGGAGCAACCACAAAGCCAATCCTTCCTTTTGTTCCATTCACTGTGAAAAGTATGAAACATGTTCTGACCTTACCTTTGCTGAAGGTCTGGTAGCTCAGGTGTTGGTCTCCATCTTTCAAAAGCTGTCGTTTTTCCTCAAAACAAAGTTTCTCTATCATCTCGAGTGCTGTCACCCACCCACTAGTTAAAGAACGCAGCAGCAGCGGTCACGTGTCATCTATTCACTAATGTGCTGTGAATTTACGTATAGCATTTAGCATAGCGCGGCTACGTGCAAAGGCAGCTCTCTACGCTGCCTTTACGCGTAAATTGATGTCATATTGGGGACCTGACTGCGCATGCGCAAACACGTAAACTCACGCAATGAGAACGGAGGCAGATGAGCGACGTGCCTTTGGGAGGGGGCGTGGCCTCCCTCTGCCTTACAGCGGAGCGAAAAAAAAAAAAAAAAAGACTGCAGCTGTTCCAGGAAACAGCGCTGTTTAGTAATTTGGGCTATGAAACGCACAAAATGCGGACACTTTCAAACTTACAGGTACTGTCGGCTATTGGAAATGGAAAAATAAATATTTTATAATTAGAAAAAAAATAAATAATTATAATTAAATAATCAAAATATCAATTCACCCTTGGGTAGGCACTGCCTACCTTGCCTACCCTGACGGCACGTCACTGTCCCCAACCCTTTGCCTCAGCAAGGCAAGGAGTTGAGGAGAAAAAGGAACGCGAGGAGACGGGAAAAAGTATGATCAGGAAATTAAATAATTAGGGATGCACAGAATATTCGGCCTCCGAATATATTCGGCCAAATATTGCAAAAAAAAGCCACATTCGGCCTTTGTTTTAGTGAGTTAAAAGCAAGGCCGAATAGTAGCGTGTGACGCAATGATGCAATCAAACAATGTGCAGTGATTTAGAGTAAGAGAAGTGTGTGCACGTTGCTGCGAACCAGCAGCAGCAGCTCCTCCTTTCAGGACACAAACACAGCCAGACTCTCTCCTTTCCACTTACCGCTCTCTGTCATCGCGTTAAAAGTTGGAAACGGTCCAATTCCACAACCGAGTCAGTTGTTAGCGCTGTGAGCCACAAATCCGTAAACAACCCCATCGTTTCCTCCTTACACTACACTGGGTCTCGCTGCATAGGCTGATGTAGCATTAGCTGATGACAGCTGATGTGTGTGAACAATGGGTCCGTGGCTCCAAGCAGTGACTCCCAACACGATTGGCAGAAGAAAAAGGAGTGCAATTTGCATTTACATATATGGCAATAAAGAATAATATATATTCTACATTAAACCTCAGTGTTGTTTTAGCTGTTAAATATTTGGAGAGGTAAGATAGTTGGTCGCACCAGCACAGAATTTGGTTGCACCCTTTTTTTTCATGCTGATGAATAATTGACTTAACTGGCGTATCGTAGTTTTGTATGACGTAAACCTGCACATAGTGTTTTTGTTGGTTTAGTTATTTTACCAGGGATTTAAAACGTAATGTTAGCTACAGGTGCAGGAAAGTTGATGGTCTGTAGATGTTGCAGGAGGTGAAGTAGGAAGGTGCTGTGTCATTGCACAATGTGATTTATTTTAAGTAAACAAATTGTTATATCTTGATTTTATTTGTCATTAATCATTAATAGCCTCTGTAAAAAATAACAATTTCAATTGTTTTTTTAAAGCTATAGGGAACCATTGTATAAGAGTCAAAGGGCCACATTAGGACCCAGAGTCGCAGGTTGCAGACCCCTGCCCTGGGAGAACCACAGCTGAACATCTGGCCTGGTATTATAGTTCATCAGTTCTGGTCCCTCCATGCTGATTCTGATGAGCGTGTACGTTCTATTGCTGAGCTCAGCACTTTCTTCCTTTACTGCTGCCCTCAATGTGAGCGCGCACTCAGTGAACGGCTCGTTATGTCTGGCTCCGTATACGGACCGCGCGCACTCCAAAGGAGCACATTGGTGTTTATACTTGGTGCATTTACCGTTGCATTACCCGCAGCCAAGTTGCGTGACCGCGCACCGTCTCCTCCCCCGCAGCGCGGCACGTGAGAGAGAGAGATGTGCACTCTGTGGGACGTGACGGAGCGTTCAGGCACTCCGACCAAAATAATGTCACCCATTCGCACTCGCACGGATGCGATCAGATAAAAATTTCACTGGCACACATCAAAAATATACTCGCATATGCGACCATTTTGGTTGCAGTCTCGAGCCCTGCGTGTATGTGCATTCACAGTAACAATTTAGTTCCAGGGTTATTTAACAGCAACAGGTCTGACACTCTGCTGCAAATAACAATTCACTTACCCGACAAGAAATCGCCCGAACAAATTTGGATGTTGTCCAGATTTTTACCTCATAGATCCTGGTGTAGCTTTGCTAGCCACAAGCGCCTCCTTTCCTCTGATAACTTGTGAGATTGTTCTCCCTGATTTGTTATGATTTTTGGCAATCTATAAAACTACAAATGTGTCTCACTGTTTGACCGATTGGTACAGCCAAAAACACTGCAATAGTTCACTATTTCTTCTCTAAATTCGGGATTTTCTTGTCTGCATGATGTTTGCAGACTTGCTGCTTTATCTCCAAAATGGCAACCTCCAGGTTGATGATGCGATGGATGACCCGCAGTGAAAACCCTCTATGTTAAAATAATAACATGCCAGTGACTTTTTTCCCCATCTGGTTACAGTTTGTTACAGTGAAATCAACTGTTTTTAAGGCCATATTTTTGCATTAATAAAAACGTATCGCACCGTAGTAATTTAAATAAAACCACTAAATACTTTTTATCACTCACATTTCAAAGTCTAACACAGAATGGTGTTTACATTGTTTATTTAATGCCTGACACCCGAAATACCTTAGAAATAAAATGGTCAAATTATATGTTTGTTTTTTTGGGAGTTGATATACATGTAAATGATTGTGTGAGATGGACATATGATATCACATCATATCGATCGCAGGCTTGTGAATCGAATCGAAATCATATCGTGACAAACTTCATATCATCATCCAAACATATCAACATCGTATCGTGATGAAGCTGGTGATTTACACCCCTACTTATTTCTGAATAATATATCCCCATCATTGTCCAAGTTAAACGTGCATATTCAGTGACTTCATCCTGACACAAGAGCTTTGAAATGACAAAAATTACTTAATCACACACTGGGTTAGAGCTGCCTGTAATTATACATCTGGCCAGTAGGTGGTTTTGTGTGCATAACTGCGTATTAAGAGTGGAGAAATGAACCTATAGGCTGGAGTTATGCTGCGTCATGATGCTTCATCTAACCATCACTAGGATTGACAAATCCGGGTACTTTAACCTTTATATGATGATGAAGCGCTCTCACCTGTTCCTCCTCGTTGAACGGCTCGTCGTGCCCGTCGTCAGCCCCCGAAATGGGCGTGTGGACTTCAGCTTCCCATTCCAGGTACGGGTTTGGAAAAGAGCGCTCCTCCATCTCCGCCTCAGAACCGGAAATCAGCTTCAGCCGCTTGGACACGTGATCTCCCATCTCTACGGTTCCTCAGCGGGGACAAATCAAATCAAGCGCGCTGTGTGAGCAAATCAAGGTTAAAGATTATTTTTTTTTAAATATAATTTGATTTCGAGCTAAATGACATCAAATATCATCTCACCGTATGTTACATAAACCATTTGTTTGTCTTTGATTTACTTACACCACGTGTTAATTAAACGGTAAAATATAAAATAAAAGCAAAAGTAAATTGACAGTGCAGATAAAAGAAGGATTTAATAAATCTTTGTAGTTTTGAGTTATAAATTAAAGCAGGGGTTTTCAACCATGTTGAAATAGTGGCACAAAATTCTAAATCATTTATTTGGTAAATAAAATTGCGTTTTGCAAGAAAAAAGCAAAAATTCTCCCCAAAGAAAAATTTACTTGAGTTGTAATTGTAATAGTAGGGACTTTGATTGTGAGCAGCAATGAAAGGGTTCGATGTATTTGCTTTTTTTTTTTTTATAGCCAGTACTAGTGAAAAAAACACTGGCATTATAGTCACAGGAATATAATGAACTGCAATGGTCATTTTCTGAAAAAGAGAGAACTGCAGAAAAATGAATAAAAAACCGTAATAATAAATACAAGTGAAAAATAAACAGAATTTTCTATTTATCCTTTTCAAACATTGAGTCCCTGCTTAAATATGTGGCCTGGGTCATAATATGGAATGTCCTTACCTGGTTAAACTTTTTTCACATGAGTCTGAGATTGATTTCAGTGATCAAAACCTGAATTAAATGTGCATAATAATGGGGAACAGGTGTATAAGCCTACCTGTGCACTGAGCTACAGGGTGACAGCCTCACAGATACATGTCACAGATTTCCCCCTCATACTCAGGTTCTCTCCCACAAAACAAATGCACTTGCTTTTTTGGACTCTGAACTAAAAGCCTTATGTGAACGCAGGGGTGTCAAACTGATTTTAGTTCAGAGACCAGTTTGAGGCTGAGCTCAAGTGGGCCAAAGTAGAGCAAATTCAACATGAATGTGCCCTGGTTTGCACTTCTACGTATAAATGACACATCAAATAATAATGTATGTGAATATATCCAATCCTACAGGATATTCACTTAAATTTCATGATCTTTGGGAACTTTCGTGGAATAATTTGCCAGATTTTAGATCTCCTGTTTTCAGGGTCACGGGGGTCTGCTGGTGCCTATCTCCAGCTCTCAGTGGGTGTTAGGCAGGGGTACACCCTGGACATGGTGCCAGTCTATCACAAAGCAGCACACAGACAGAAAACCTCTCATACTCATACTCACATTCATTCCTATGGGCAATTTAGAGACTCCAGACATGTTTTTGGATTGTGCGGGGAAGCCAGAGTACCAGGAGAAACATGAGGAGAACACAGAAATCAGCTGAGTGTTCACCCCTGAGCTTGAACCCAGGACCTTCTTGTTGTGAGGCAGATGTGCTTACCACTAAGCCACCATGCGAGTTTTCATCAAAATCTTCTCAAATTTATGAACATTAATGACCGCAAGAGTGTGAACCCTAATGGTTGTGGTGATAATTTTACAGTTTGCGGTCAAATATGCCCAAGAGGAACACCAATGTTTGCAAGTTCAGCACGTTGAAAAAATAAATATCATCATCATAATTTTATACTTAATCAATTGTACCCATTAGGTTTGGAAAAGGCATGAAATATGAAACAAACAAAAAAAGTCAACAATTATTTTTTGAATGATAAACATTGAATGGGGTCAAATTGACCTCAAGGAGAATAGGAGGGTTAAACTAGACATTCAAATTGAATTTAGAGCAAGGCAAAGATTGAGATAGTTTAATTAAATTTCCAATTCTAAACTTGTTAAATTTTATACAAATCAACTTCAACAAATACAGAAATTAATATTTTGACCTGCAGATAATGCAACGTGTGGCCCATGCTTTTCATACAGGCCCATAAAAGCCTAAATGTCAATAAAAAAGAGATCAGATATCTTATTATTCAGCAGAAATTGTGAAAGTGAAGTGAGAGCCACAGATGAGAAAGCAGGTGATGTCAGAGGGTTTTACCTCCTCCTTTATTCTCCTCTGTGGACGTTCCCGGTAGGTCGGTGTCTGCAGGTCCAGGCTCGGTGCAGGGTATGAGCATCCCACAGATCCCGCCTCTGTCCGCACTCACAGAGCCGCAGTGTGCGCGCTTTGTGCGGCCACCCACCATGTGTCACTGCATCAGCGTCCGTCCCCAAAGAGCGCAGAGCCATCGACCCGGACCTGCGCCTCGGTCCGCCCAGATCAGATGATCCCAGAGAAATTGGTGACAGATGGTGTTGGTGTGTGATTGTGTGCAGCATGGATTAGGAATCATAGAATTCCTCCCTCCCTCCCTCCCTCCCTCTGTCATCCTCGCTCCGTCTCTACTCCCTCCATCATGTGGGTTTCTCTGAGTGTAGGAAAAATCCAATCAACACTGAGGATGGGAAACCATCACTTTCAGACCCTGAGCGGAGTTTAATTCATGGATTCTATCTTGATTTATTCTAAACTCAGGAGGTGATAAAAATCCCAATCAACAACTCCAAATAGACTTACATCAAATAACAGGGTTTTTGTAGCTTTGATAAATACAGTAAGTAAGGACAGAAACTGCTTTCAAATTAATTTTGTACAGAACCTCTAAACAAGCAAGAACAAATGTGTACAGTATTAACAAAGGAATGAGTGAGTGAGTGTGTGTCAGGAATATTACACTTCTTGAAATGTAATTTGTTTTAGTTTCTTTTAGTTTTTTCATTTAGTTTTTTTTATTTTTCTGATTTTTTTTTTCTTTTTAGTTTATTAGTTTATCAAGCAAATTAAATTAAAATCAGGTGTGAAACGTTCAAAATATGGGACTATTCAAGATCTGAATCATCACATTTGTTTGTTCATGTTTCTTTTCCTTTTCTGAAAAGTACTTAAATCGGTAATACCGGCACGTCTTTATTTATGTTGAGTCTCATCTGACTTTTAAAAGTTCTTCTGGCTCTGAAAAACATTTACAAACACACCTTCATTCCCTCCACAATAACTGCTCTGAACAACAGAGATAGCCATTACACTGCAAACTGTTTTCATTGATCCTCATTGTGTGTTTTTAAGCCAAGTCTTATGTGTTTTACTGTGCTGAATGTGTTATATTGTGCTGAATGTGTTTACTGTTGCTGAATGTGTTTTATTGTGCGAATGTGTTTCATTGTGCTGAATGTGTTGCTGTTGTGGCCCTGTCAAAAAATTATTTCTGTCACTGCTTCAGAACAGACAATAAGTTTATCTATCTATTAGGGATGTAACGATTCACTCAACTCCCGATACGATTCAATTCACGATTTTTTCATTACAAAATGGGACTGTAGACATTTTTTTTGGGGAAAAAAACTAGAAAATACTGTACTATTTGCTTTTATTTTCTCATTGTCAAAAGAATTCCTGATAAACTATTCAAAACAATGCAATTTAACTAAAAATTAAATCTTGAATTAAATAAATAAAGGAATAATACAAATGAAAATGAAAGCCTATTAATAATTCTGGTTTTATAATAAACAATGCTCAAAACTGCATAATAGTTCCTTTTCTTTAAAAGTGCAACTGAAAAATGTATTTGTGCCTAACCAAAAAAACCATCATTGCACTGATTTACATCATATTTGTTTGGACCAGCAGCGGGCGCTGGTAACACCGTGGTTGGTTGGCATGCAGGATATCTTGCAGTGAAGAAGAGAAGCTATGCTAGCAGACAGAGCTAATAGAACAAACGTGACTTTTACAGATATTCAAGTAATATTACAGATATTCGTTCGGTGCCTAAACGGGGTAATGAATCATTTATTAACATATTTAAGAGTAGAAGGCAGCCAGAATGAAAGCATTAGCAGACTCCGCCTGCCGCCAACACTTCCGGAGAGCGCCTCTTGCGGTTGTAAAAAAAGACTGCGATTCAATTTTCCAGAAAATCGATATCAACCGGGACACCGAGAATCGAGGTGGTTACATGCCTGACTAGGATGGATCTAGAGACTCTATCCTATCGAGTATTATCTATCTAGCTATCGAGGACTATCGAGCAGCTATTCTCATCTATCTATAAAAGGAGGAATGGAAAGCAGAATTATTTAATTTCTCTTTAATTTCCTCATTTTGCTTCTCTTTCTATTGTCTCCAACTCCCACAGCTTCAGCTGTCAATCAGCCACTCTATGACGGACGACTGTGACGTTGGTCCTGATGTTGGCCCCTCCCATTCAACTATGCGTGGCCGTATACTGTCTCTGGGCGTAAAAATTTGCGCCCAGAGACAGTATACGGTAGAGTAGAGGAGTTACTGCGCATGTGCAACTTTTAATGAGAGTGACTGATAAAGATTAGTGCGCCCCAAAGCAGAAACATCTCACCAGTCAGACAACACAGATGAACAAAACATAAGAGGTCCAAGACCAGAAGCCTGAGGTACCCCACATGACATTGTTATTCTGTCATATTCAAAGTTACCAATTCTTACATGACAGAAGAAAGCTTTTTTTCTGCTGAAAACAAATGTATTTGGTATGAAATAGTGTTG
Organism: Gouania willdenowi; assembly: GCF_900634775.1. Taxonomy (NCBI): domain Eukaryota; kingdom Metazoa; phylum Chordata; class Actinopteri; order Blenniiformes; family Gobiesocidae; genus Gouania; species Gouania willdenowi. The sequence goes on from NC_041063.1 coordinate 3,699,390, forward strand.
TTGATTGATTCTTGTCCAAATCTTGACATTTTACTCAAAGTAATTCAATTTAGCATATTCAGTTGGAAAAAATTAAGAGTGAGTGCCCACTATTACAATAGAATTTTCCGACTGTCTGAGAATAGTGGTCTGTGAAGTTTTGGTGGCTTCTTACAAATCACTACTGTTGGCTCCGCCCCCTTACAAAATCTAGCACCTGTCGACTTGAAAATCTGTGGCGAGTGGGTTGAATTGAAGGAATTGTGAATAGAAAGCTATATTGAGTATTGAGTGGGCAGTTAGCATAGCATCAATTGTTCTTTAATGATTGTATAATATACACTGGGCATGTCTTAACTGCTCCAGGAGCTCCGCCCATAATCAAGAATTTTTTTTTTTAATTCCAGCTAGACGCACATCAGCCAAAACCTCAAGGTTTAGTGATTCTTTAACACAGACATCAGATCCATGCCTTTATGACACAGTGTACCATCTTCTGAAACTACTTCTACAAAGCTTAAACCATGCTAATGTACGTAATTTCTTTCTTCTCTACCTTCTATTTGGTTCTTTTCATTAAACAGCTCTGAGGACCAATGACAAAAGTAGTACTGTTTCAATGTGGGTTATTCTATTTACAGTCATAAGGTAAATACACACACAGGTAGCTAGCAAAAGAAACCTGTGTCTCTCTATGTCTGTATGTGTCTCTGTATGTCCATCTTTATCTGTCTCTATCTATGTCTGTTAAAAAGTTTTTTTCTTAAAAGAAAGCACAGTTATTTTCTGGGCTGGGCCCACTCCTCGTACAATGCAGAGTCTGGTAAAAAAAAAAGTGATTTAGCAATTAGAGGGCAGACCAGCTCTGCTCTGCTCAGTGACCTTGAGGTCATGTGAAAACAGTGCACAATGTGTGAGTGTTCCAACCAAAGCCAAGAGATGCAGAGCCTACAAAAGACAAACATTAAAAAATACATAAATAAAAGAAATATCTTTCACTAAACTGTTTTTTTAAACACGATAAAGAGTTTATTGTTTTCAAATATACAAATTAGACTCTTTGGGATATGTCAGAAAGGCATCGATGTGCAGCCAACAAATCTGCAGCTACATGTGATGCCACAATGTCAACATAGACCAACATTAGGAGTAGAAGAGCTGAGAATTGAGGACACAAACTGATAAAGCATACCAATACCATGCAAAGTGAGTAAAAGTCATGGTTTATATAGTATGGTTTATATAGTGCATGTCACATCTGTGTAACATCTTCTGGCTAAGCAATTAACGTGCTTCACTTGATTAATTTATTAAGCTTTCTATTTGTCCTGCTAAAAACAGGCCTACCCTGTAATTTTGTATCTGCAAAGCATTTTAACCTCGTGATACAAGGTTCAGTAAAGGATTGGTAATAAAAGCAACACTGAGGGTCTGATTATTCAGAAAGCAGCCTTGAATTGACCAACAGGAGTGAGATGAAAATCTCTCATCTCAGGAAGGAGTTGAGGTGATGCAGCAGCATCGGACAGCAAAATAGGAAGAAAAACCAGCGCTGCGAGTATGCTGCGACCACAGGAGAAGGGGCAGAGAGAGGGCCCGCAAGCGTGTTGCCTTCATTGCTAACCCGTTTGAATTCACCAACCAATTACTTGGTCAAAAACGGACTAGGTCCTTCACTTGCACAGAAGATGAAATCAAAAGACACTTCTGTGACACCTACAGCAATAGCAAGAGGGAAGAAGATCTATCTTCTTGTAGGCACCTGGGCTGAAATCTGGAAGCCAGAACCATCAAGACTCAAATTCCTGATCCAGTCAATGTACAACGTTCTCTCTAGCCCAGCCAACCTTTACACTTGGGTTCTGGCTGAATCTCCATCATGCCCGCTGTGGATCCCGAGAACACATCTGCTGTCTTAAAGTTTTGGGAGAGGAGAGATACACAGGGTGCCACGACCAGGTGTTGAAGGCAGTAGCAGACATCATATGCACTAGTAAACAGAAGAGCACCAGCTCCCAGTAAGGGATTACACCACTTTTGTCAGTGCTGAAGAGAGACCTCCAACACAGTAGAGGACCTCGGTGGGCTTGCTTTCCTCGGCTTGTGACTGGCAGCTGAGAGTGGATCTTGGGAGACAGTTGAGGTTTCCAGAGCACATTGCCACATCTGCACTTAGGCCAGACATAGATTTAACATCTGACTCCTCCAGGCAAGTGGTGCTCTTTGAACTAACAGTCCTCTGGGAAGAGCGGAGCAAGGAGGCCCACAAGTAGAAGAAGGCAGTATGCTGAGCTTATTGAGTCCTGCATGGAGAAAGGGTGGAGGGCCTACTGTGAGCCCATTGAGGTGGGCTGCAGGGGATTTCCAGGGCAGTCCCTGCACCGAGCTCTCAGGCTCCTTGGTAACAGAGGGCTGCAGGAAAGGAAAGCCACCAAAAACATCAGCGAAACCACTGAGAAGGCTTCCAGGTGGTTGTGGATCAAGAGGGAAGATTCATAGTGTAGCATGCTGCTTGGTCACAAGCTGTGGACTGATCACTCCCGGTTGGGTCACCCAGGTGAGGGTGTCTGAAGATCTGAGACCCAAAACACCCCATGACTCTGGGTTCTTCACTGAGGATGTGACCAAGCTGCACCATTAATGCAGATGGTGTTTCTTCAATCGACCAAAATGCAGTGACAACTTGAGTTCATCACATCAGCCTTTACAATCTTGACAATCCATCTCTGTCAATCTCAGCTTTCAGGAATAATGGGTGTTACGGCAGAATTTGCGGTTGACCTCATTTGGAGACATGATTTATTGCTCTGGTTGAGTGATGGAGTCCAGGCGAAGCATTGATGATTTTATAAAAAAGTTTATTCTAAAACTAAGTAAAAAAAGGTACAAAGATTTAACAAAGTGGAACAAAAATTAGTGACCGTCCGGCCGGACGTCCGATGATCGAGAGAGAGACAATTCTGACACATCACGTATATCCCTGCTCAGTCCCCCCTCTCTCCTCCCCCCCGGGAGATAAGGATAGAGAGAGAAGGAGGAGGGAAGGACAGCGGGTGAAAAGAAAGACAGTTTCTCCTTTGGGTCAAAACAACCAGTTCCGTTATCTGCATGGGAGTGGAGGTGTGTGCGTTTATGTGTTCGTGTGTGTGAATTGATGTGTATGTGGTGTGTATGTGTGCTATGTGAGTGTGTGTAAGCATGTGAGTGCGTGCACAGAGAATGCCTACGCATCTGGCCTTGAGGTTGTTTTGGGGAACATATCATGTGCTTTTGACAAGAGTGAAAAGCAAAGTTGAAGACACAATGGAAAGTTACACCCCAAGGCTTAAGGATTAAAATATATGAGTAAATATATTATTAAGCATAACTAATAATTTCGCCACAACATGGGTTAAACTTTTATCTCTCTAACGCTCTATCCAAATCATCTTTGTTGTGACCTTGGGCAAGTCACTTTACCCACAATGCCTCGCATGAATGGGTATGAATTGTGGATGAATGTTGGTGGTGGTCAGAGGAGCTGTAGACACAAAATGGCAGCCATGCTTCTGTCAGTATAGGGCAGCAATAAAGTTTACCAATACTGGTAAGACTGGTGTGAATGAATATTATTCTTTTTGGACAAAGTCCAACACAAAAAAAAGCAAAATTAGTTAGTAAGTTGTTTAACTTTAGCAAAGCACAGCCCAAAACACATAAAACATTAATAAAAATTAGTGTAATCGTAGCGCAACCTCATGGTCCGTAGGACAAATGATATTGACACCGTTATAACACTATGGATGTAAGCATTATTTTTTTCAGGGGACACAGGCATCCCCCAAAGTCGGAGCAAGAAAAAGGAGGAGAAGGCAAAGAACCCCATAAACACATAATGAATATTACGTGAGACAAGACCATCCGCACAATAAAATCAAATATCCTTAGCAGCTAAAATCGTTGGTAATCAATGAATATGGAATATATATATATATATCACTAGTAGCAAAAAACACACATGGTATAAATGTCAGCACAGCACAGCAACAAAAACATATGTAGGTGTCATCAGTAAGCAGAGTCATCATCTGAGAGATCAAAAACACGCATCATAAACTCTTCAGGCTGGACTTCCGGCAGCGGAAGGGTTATAGGACGTGGCGGTCTTTGTTCAAATATTATGGCGTCGCGTAGCAAGATGCACCTACCATTGCGCAAACGCCTCCTTTGGCCGCGGTCTGTAGGTCTAGGACCATTCTATTTTGTGGGACCATTAAGCGTATATTCGTGATTTCCCCCGAGAGGCCAGTAAGGGCCAAAAATGACGCGTTAACGAAGGACTTAAACCTGTATTCTAAGGTTTCGATGCGCAGCCGTACCCCAGATCGTCGTGTGGATTAAAGCCCAAAGGAGTGTGGGATTCGCATTTACGTCGTGACAAAAGGGGAATAGTTAAGCATAGTCAAAAACCGTTTGCTAAATTAGACGTGCCATTAGTCCCGGGTGTATGAACGTGGGCACATGTGTGCGAATTATGTGCGGTGTCGCATTCAGGACCCAGGGTATAATTGCAATTGTGACCGGGAATCTGGCCTAGTTTATGAGTTCCATTTCTGGCGAAACAGAAGGGAAAAAGTGTGGATCACGTGTAATCTACGTACATAGTGGAAGATGTCTCATCGCGTAGTGTAGCCAGTTTTTTACTGGCTGTTTAGAACAACGGTTGGGCTCCCCCATGCCGAAGTTAGAGTAAGACAAATAACAAAAGGAGTCGGAAGCATCCATTGGTATCGCGGTTAAGCGGGGATGTGTTGATGACACAGGCATGTAAGAACAAACATAACAGTTGGATAGGCCTCTACTTTTAGCTTGATAGAGCGCGTATCGGTACCGGATGAGTAACATTGGTCGCAGCTAAAGTGTAGTGCAGGACGATGTCGTTTATCCAACGTTTATTTCTGCTTGCATTAGTCACCCTGTAAAAAGAAGCATTCACATTAGTAACAACAATTGCATTCATTGGTTCAAGTCCAGTGTCCTCGATTGCCTCCCTTGGAGGCCAGGAGCCAAGGAGTAACTGGAATTGCGGACAGGACCATCGTGCCAATCGATGGCCAGAACACGAGTGACATGAAACGACAGAATGGTGGCATGATTTCAGCCTGCTTCTGGGGCATAAACAGAGGGGCTCGTGACCTCTTCAATCACAGCGAGAAAAGGCTTGTGACCTCTTTATTCCCACAATGTCCTCAAGGTTGGATTTCAAAGGTTTCAACAGACCATATGCCCCGTTAGAAAGGTCAGCTTGTAACCCCCCGGGGTCTTTTTCCTTTTCCCTTTCATTTGCAACTTTCAAAGCAAACGAAAGGTCATCAAAGCACTGCTCCTGATCCAGAAAAGAGGAAACGCTCCTTACTGCGGTTCCTCGATCAGTGGTGATGTTGGTACTTCCTCCGTTGGACCAGTCGCCTCAAGATCAGGGTCGGCTGGTGTTGGCCGCTCCACACACCTGGCAACCTCTCTTGGGATCGGTTGGTGCCTGAACAGAAGAAAAGGGGGGGGGACCAAAACAAAACAAAAATGAAATGAAATGAAATAAAATAAAATAAAATAAAATAAAATAAAATAAAATAAAATAAAATAAAATAAAAGTTTAGGGGTGTTAGGGTTAGTTAACTAACTAAATGAATAGTTAGTATGGCCAGGAAGGCAGAGACAGAATCACACAATGGTTAGGTGTGGGTTAGTGAGCTAGCTCAATGTTATCTGTAGCCCATTCACACGTGAGTGGGAAAATATGAGGCTGAAAGAAAAGCAGGAAATATTAATTCGATTCTCTTTTCCTGGAGCAAGGAGAAGCATAGCTGGAGTTGCAGTGATTCTCAAACTGTGGTACGTCTACTACCAGTGGTACGCTGATACCTGGTGAGAAGCAACAATTTGAGAACCACTGTTTACAAGAACATGCAAGTCGGACGGAGAAGGACATGCAAGTCGGACGGAGAAGTGCAGAGTGTGCCTACATGTCTGCTCAAGATGAATACATACAATTTTGAGACATGGAGATGTGAGAAAGCTAAATAAGTTTAACCAAATAAATAAATAATGTTATTTATTTATTTAAATTGTTTGTTTTATTTTTTTTCTTTGCTATCTCTTAATTGTGAAGGAGAAATCTTATTCTATCCTTTATTTATTCTGAATAATGTTAACACTCCACACCTAATAAAATAACCTAATTATTTTATAGCGCTGAATTTTTCAGTTCATTTATTTCATTATTTTTCCCTCATAATTATTATTTGAGATGTAATTTACTTAATTTTGAAGGTAAATTGGTGGCAAAAGTGTCTCCTATTCTGTGTCTGAACCAGAGTTAAGCAAGATTATTGGCCCTTTAAAGTTAGACAGAATTAAAGTTAAGTTGAGTCAAACAATCATATTGTCTTTTGCTCTCTGTATTTATCCCATTCGTAGGAGTGACGAGCCCCAGCACGGTTTGGAGAGCTTCCTTAAATGCTTGGAAGTTACTTAACTTTAAACTATCTCTTATATCAATCAATTATCAAGAATTTCAGGAGGACCCTTTTTAAATCTCAGGCGACCCAGATTGGGCCACCAACCCAATGTTGAGAACACTTAATTTTACTCTTAAAAGTGTCTAAACCCAGTGAAGGTGTTTTATGGTCTTGCACGCTAAGTGCTGGTGGGACAAGAAGAAAATGGTTGGAGGGTTTTGAGGTATATTTTCCTATGATAAAATATAAATCAAAAATCGGAGGGACGTTGGCCCTCTGCCTTCCCCTTTTTTTTTTTTTTTTACATAAGAATACATTTGGATTCTTAAAACCATATGATAAATTTCATTGGAAAATCACTTATCTGATCATTTTGGATGTGTCTCCGTTTTCCTCTCTCTTGTGTCCGCCTGCTTCTGTGCCCTCCAGCCTCCTCGACCTCCTCCTCCTCAGCCATAAAGGTCAAAGCCAGGGTCAACTGTACGCTCCCTTTGGAAATTTGAAGATCTGTCCCCACTTTCGCAGTTGGATTGGAAGTCTCTGTAGTCTCTGGAATAGATATTATGTTAGAACATCCACAATATGTCATATTGTCACGTGTCTATTTCAATCTATTTCCCCTTTGCTTCCCAGTTATAGTTATGGACAATACTTCCCTTTAATTCTCATCCTTTATCAAAAGAAGCAGTGACCAGGCATGACGGCTGGAGGAGGCAGGATCGGAGTCGAAAAGGCGGTGGCATTGTCTGTTAGGAAACACTCAGAAACAGAAAGAGAGGAAAACATTAAGACTTAAATGAATAATTAAAAATATCCCTTTTCTTTAGTTGGATTTGATTCGTCTCCTTTGAATATACAGCCAGCGTCCTGTATATTGGAAAAAACAACACAATAACAACAACTAAGATGAAGACATAGACAAGTGCACACAACAACGAATATACACATACAACAACAAAAACATGGACACTGAACATGAACAGTAAGGTCAGTCAAGGTCAAAACCAGTCATTCCACTGAAAGTGGTATCATATATTAAAAACGTCGTTTGGTGTTTTTAAACACCCAGAAAAATAACCTTTAAAACCTGGTAAACTTTTTAGAAGGTCCAAGGCCTAAAACCATAGTTCTTTAAACAAGCAGCAGTGTTTTCTGAACACCCCACTACATAATTGGCAAAAACAGGGAGAAGATCTCGTGCATCAAAACCCAGGAGGAAAGGATGGTGAAACAGAGGAACATGTGTAGTCAAACAGCCATTCATCGGTCAATCACTCAATGACACGTCCACGGCACATTCGCACTCACAACGCAGTTCCTCTCAGGCATACGTAACGTGTCATCATTCAGTCACTCATTGCACCGCACACGTTCATGCCTCAATTTTCACGTCCATGCATCACAAGGTTTTGCTGCATAGTGTCTAAGTAGAATATAGGCCTCATTTAAACCCACCAGCGGCGATAGCCAGTCCACCTCCTCTCTCGGGGTCAATGAGCTTCTTATTGCCCCCCATGCTGGCAACCTTTTAGTTGTTAATTAATTGCTTTTCACTGGTATCATCTGATTAATAAGAGGTACGCTCCTTTTTACTTCCGCCTTGGCAGAGTCTACACTTAGAGTATTGCCCGTTGCAGTACTGACAGTCTACTAGCTGCTCATCAGGCAGAAATGGCACGGCCGTGCACCAATAACCAAACTCAACCCCGGTCTGCAACCGGGGGAAACTCAACCGCTGTCCGTCTCCAGAAATGTAAAAAAAATTTCTGAATCAGCAGGAAACTCAACCTACACTCTTGAAAAATAAGAGCTTGGGAATAACTCAACCACCATACACTCCAGAAATCTAAGAAAAAAACCTCTGAATTGGCAGGAAACTCAACCACCACTCTTGAAAAATAAGAGCTTGGGAATAACTCAACCTCGGTCTGCAACCTGAGGGAAACTCAACTGTCAGGACTTTCTGGGCACCTCTAATATCATTCAACATTAAACGGAGCACGCAACCTCTAATAACCCTTACTCTAAGAGGACGTAGAAATTTGTTCCGAACTGTATTCGGTTACCAAGCATGTATCAAATCAGGTGGACCACTATCCCCCAAAGAGCGCTTTCCCTAGCAAGGTTTATCCTTTTTCTGCACATTAAACCAGGACTTCTTGTTTGAAAAGTAATTGCCTATGTACTCATAGCAACTAATGGGACAGTTTTCTCAGGAAAAATTTGGTACCCCCCCTGCTGTCGAGTGGCTTCGGGCCGGCAAGACAGTACGACGCGGTAAGGAGGAGGCGCGCAAAATGAAAACGATGAATGTTGAACTAGGCTGTCTGTCGCAAGCAGCTTCAAAGGGTAAGGTACAGATTGTTTACGAGGGTATCGGTCAAAAAAATGTCAAAATGTAACCTTGGTTTGAGGCTGGCCGTCCTCAATCTCTGTCTCAATTTTCCTGAAATTGAGTAAAAACAAAAGAGTAAAAGAAGAATCGTTCAGAAATAACAAAGGAGAAAAAAACGTGTGAGCTCAAAAAAAATCATGGCCAATAAAAGAATAAAAAATTAAAACTTCAGCTCCAAAAGCTGAGGCAACAGAGGGCTCTTTCTTCAACGGTTGTAACCATATCTTGCATTGTGGGGGGCCTCCCCTCAACAAGAAAATAAAATGAAAGAAAAGCAAACAAAAACAAACCTATCAGTAACCACTATTTCTTCCCTTTTGTTTTGTTCTTTTCTCATAAAGGCAAAAGCAGTGTAAATAAATGAGTAACATAATGAATAAAAGCAAAGATAAATGATGGGCACACATGGTATCATGTGGCAAACAGAAGGGTTCTGTGTGAAGTTCTGGTGGTCCTGTGTTTCAGCTCATAGTTATGAATGTGGGTGTGTGACTGTATGTCTGGTCTGTCTGCTTAGAGCACACCTTCTCAAAGCGTGTATCTCAAAGCGTGTGAGAGAATAAATGAAAACAAAATAATCTAGCGTACAGTCAGAAGATAGAGGGGTTAGTATTGTCCTATTGAAGGAGAAGCTTGTTGGCTATTTGCTAGTTGTCCCCCTCCATGCCAAAGTTCAAGGCTAAGGTGATATAGCACTACCACCAGAGGCTGTGGTGGACTTCTTATGGCTTGGTATCCTTGTGGCTTTTGAAACAGTGTCTTTTTTGGTGAAGATATTCCAGCAGACGTGTGATCAGTCTGCAGTTGCTGCCCATCATTCAGGCAGTAATCGTGGCGTTTAACTCGCAACTCATTGGTGGGGGAGTGTCCAACCAACTCCGATGCCCACAGGTTCTCAGTCTTTGATGATGGGGCAGGATATGGTAATCCCAGCATTGGCATGCGGCCCATTCCACAGACGATGAGAGTTGACTTGGGACTGAGCGAGTTATTTCGTTGCAGCATTGCTTTGCTGAATGGGAGAGTTGAGTCCTTTGATAGTCGATTTCCTTCTGAAACTTGGTCCTTTGAATGATGTTGACATTATTCATTAGCATAAGAGTTTGAAGGTGATTTCATTCATTAAGAGCTTTCATTGAAGATGTCGTTTGCTTCTTCAGGGACAACCGCAAAGCCACAGAAACTAACAATAAAATAATAAAAAACGATAATGATGAAACAGTAATATTAAAATAAAATAAAATGAAATACTGTAATCATCTGTGTGTGTGTTTGAGTGTGTGTTGCTCATAGTCATTTTAGATTGGACCCCCAGATATATCAAACATGAAATCAAATCAAATTCGAAAAAAAACTAAAATAAAATAAAAATAAGTGTCTTAGCACTATTCTGTAGGCCAATGGGGGCGCTACCTCTCTCTCTTCTCTCTCTGTGTGTGTGGGTGGCTCTCTCTCTTCTCTCTCTATGTGTGTGTGTGTGTGGTGTGTGTGTGTGTGTGTGTGTGTGTGTGTGTGTGTGTGTGTGTGTGTGTGTGTGTGTGTGTTGTGTGCGTGTGGTGTGCGTGTGTGCGTGTGCCCCCGTGGCCACACGTCGGCGCACAGAAACACAGCAGCCGACTCTCTCTCCAAAATGAAAGCATTAAAGCCAAACAACCAAAGGGAGAAATCTGATTCCATTCACACGTTTAAACAAAATAAAACAAAGACAAAAAAGAAGTAAAACTACCGAAAAGCATGATCTGAGTTCACATCATACCATGATTGTATATGCGTATGCATATATTATTTGTTTTATTGGGTTGTTCATCTGTTTGATTCCATTATCAAGTGTTTTACTCCCTGTAGTCCTTCACTACAGTTTAGGTTAGGTTGGGGGTTTTAATCTATTTTTATATCGGTACAGAGGTGAACTCATTACATGGCAGCGGGGTGTTTTGGAAACTTTGGTTGCCTGTCTATCCTATGGTCAGGACCCTCACGGGTTGTCCGTGGGTGCCTGAACAAAACCAAAGTAAATAATGACCAGCCGTATTGATGCAAAAATATCCGAGCCCGAAGAAAAATAGAGGGAACTTATAATATTAAAAAAGCAAAAACTTCAACCATTTGACCCTTTCTCAAAACACAGAAAAGCTGAAGATCAAGATCTGAAAATCAATACAGTGCTCAACTGGTTGCCTCTCTATCAACACAGAGCGAATATATATATATATATATATATATATATGTAAATTCAAATTTATATATATATATAAAAAGGCAGCTTTACCTTGATAGTCCGAATTGGTGTTTGAGGATCAACCGATGGTTCGTGCTCCAGTCCTCTGTCTGAGGGCAGACCACCGCGGGGCAGCCCTGGGGTTGTAAGTGCGTCCACTCGTCCACTCTCAGTGCTGCTCCACGGCAGAAGTCCCCCAGAGCAGAAGATGGATCCTGTACGTGACGCCAATTGTTACGGCAGAATTTGCGGTTGACCTCATTTGGAGACATGATTTATTGCTCTGGTTGAGTGATGGAGTCCAGGCGAAGCATTGATGATTTTATAAAAAAGTTTATTCTAAAACTAAGTAAAAAAAAAGGTACAAAGATGGAACAAAGTGAAACAAAAATTAGTGACCGTCCGGCCGGACGTCCGATGATCGAGAGAGAGACAATTCTGACACATCACGTATATCCCTGCTCAGTCCCCCCTCCCTCGAATTGTGGATGAATGTTGGTGGTGGTCAGAGGAGCTGTAGACACAAAATGGCAGCCATGCTTCTGTCAGTATAGGGCAGCAATAAAGTTTACCAATACTGGTAAGACTGGTGTGAATGAATATTGGTCTCTGTACAAGTTTCCTTGAATAAACCGCTATATAAATCCAAGCCATTATTATATTAGTTGAGGAGACCACAGTTCAGGTGGTAAAGGGGTCATCTTCTAATCGAAAAGTTGAGGGTTCAATCCCAGGCCTATGCCTGCATTTTGTGAACCCTGACTTGACCATGATGGTTGACTAGTCCCTTGGATGGCAGCTCTGCCCTATTCTGAGACTACTTTGTTGGTAATAGTCGTGTGTTCCTAGAATATTCCTTTATCCTAGTCAGCAACCTATTACCCTAAGGTAATCCTCTGTTTTCTTCCTAACCTTATGCCATGGTTCTAGCCCTAAGACCTCAAATGCAGAGAACCCAGATCATGTGCAGTGTAGGTGAGATGCTTACCAGAAGGATGATGAAAACTCAGGAGATCATCAGGTAGGTTGAAACAGAAGTGGTTTTTTATTGAACATATAAAAATATGCTCAAGGTCTCCCTGACGTCTGACACAGCAGACGTCTCCCAGAGGAAAGACCCCGAGCTGAAAAATCTCCCAACATTTATACTGTGTAATGACGTAGATAAACAGTTGATTGATGGCTTCTTATCTTTTTCCACGACTCTTCCAGCAGGTGTTGTAGCGCTCACGGCTCGCCTGGCAGGTGGCTCACTGGTGTGACGGTCCTCCAATCTTATCTTATCTTCTCTGACCTACTTTAGCGATCACAGTTTTCTTAGATCAAACACAGTTTTCTTAGATTGGCAGTGGCTGCCTCAACCTCTTATCTTATCTTCTAACAGGTGTTCATACCCAGTTCATTATTTCAACTTTTATCCAGTGCAAAACACAGCCACTACTTTTACTGAGCTACAAAAAATAATAAAATCCTTTAATAAACCAGTGTGAAAGTAATAAAATCATTTAATAAACCAGTGTGAAAATAATAAAATCATTTAATAAACCAGTGTGAAAATAATAAAAATCCTTTAATAAACCAGTGTGTGTTTGAAGCATGGTTATATGATTTATTGCAGCATGTTAACATGAATATACCGGGGGACCCCATTATGCATTACAGTAATAAAAGCCATATATAAATCAAGTTCATTTACCATATAGGTTTGGTCAGGATGGCGTTGTTGCTATTCGTGTTCCTCTCCAAGGGCTGAAAAAACTGTCTCTGGCAAATAACCAGGAAAAATGAAATAATGAAATCTACGAATGATTGAACAAATCCTGAATGATGACTAGAGTTATTTGGACTACTTGTTTTAATTTGTTAATAACAAAAGTATAAGAGTAAACATTTATACTGTTAGTGAATCAAGATTCTGATTCTGTCTGATTTTTTATCTCACGAGCTTCCTCATTTTCAAAATTGGAAATGCTGTTAATGAGAGATTCAGCTTGAGTGAAAGGCAGCAGAGGATTAAGGCTCAAACATACTCAGGTAGACACCAGGAGACGTTTACGAGGAGTCCGCCAGACCAATTAAATGCAAAGCTCAGATTTTACAACTGCGCTGGCTTCTCTGCGTGATTGGTGTCTCACAAAACACACTTCAGCATTGTATCAACCTGCAATAAATGTAACATCAACCCGCATTTCACCGCCTGGTGAAACAGAACAGGAGAGATGAACACGAGCTTAGAGGAGAAACTGGCAGACGAGCTACGACAGTAGCGACACCTTTAAAACACTTCCCGGAGTACAAGGACTACAGAGAAGCGCTAAGGATTGTGGGGCACATAGGATTTCAAAGGATTCTAAATCAACTTTTCTGTGCTTTAAACATCATAAAGTGCTATTAGGGCTTCATACACATGCCATGAGTGTTTTTTCATTAATTCCCTCAATCGTTAGTTAGAGGGTGATCTGCTCCTTTCTTACTGCTGGATGTGCCCGAACACCTTGCTACAATTTGATGACGCGTTCCCATTTTGATGATGAATTTGACGCGCCACTGAACTGGAGAAGCCACGCCTCCAGGAAGCTCTCTGCCATGATTGACATGTAAACAGACACGCCCACAAAGGTGAGCATTTCAGCGAACTTCACGCAGTGCTATGTCTGTATTTTCTACAGTATATGTACAGTATGTACCGGTGAACGCCCCACCCCCACGCTCTGTCTCGTGTTTATAAAGCAGCATGAGCTCGGCTACGGAGTGGGTGGGAGGAGGGTGGGCCGTCCTCTGACCCTACGTCACAGTGCGGGAGGAGGAAGTCAGTGTCCTGTTTAAAGACACGCCCACTCATGAATATGCATAAGTAGGACGCAAATCAGCCTGTTTGTGTAGAGTTGCTCAGAAAGTGACTTTTCAGAGGCTAAAACTCTGGAAAACAGGCGGTTTGGGAAAATAAACCTCAAAGACTATGTTTTTGCGTTTCTATAGAACAAATGGAGATGAGTGAAAAATAGCATGACATGGGACCTTTAATGGAAACTACTGTTTTGTGCGCAGCGTCTGAGTATGTTTGAGCCTTTCCACATCTTTTAGTGGATCATGTTGTGGAGACCACTGAGCTTTACATATACTTACATTAGATTTAATAAGGGAAAGACTCACATTAGAAACACACCAATATGTGATTCCTGCTACAAACACACACTGATGGGCTTGAAATGAAGATATGATTTATGATTAAATCACAACATTGAATGGCTGTGACCTAATCTCTCAACAAAAGCATTACTAATTTAGAATCATGACACATAGAAAACTTGGCTTCCAAAGTGATCATCTGGTTTGAGATCAATACAAAGACATCACAGTGGAAATATTCTCCAATAAACATAGTTCATACATAGGCTATGGGTAGGTTTAGGCTTTCTGTGCAGTTTGAATTTTCTCTTTGTCCACATGTTAGCATTTCATACTGAGTTTCTCAACTATACATAGAAGAGAATTTGTGTAACTCTGACCATGTGATGTATCTGTATTGTAACCTTTCCCGAGGTCGGGTGTACACCACATTGTGCTAATAATAATGTTGAAACAGTCCAAACAACTGATACTAACTTTATGAAAGATAATTTCATATATAGAAGAGTTCAAGTGTTCTCAGAGAATAAACATTTATTTTGATGTATTAATTCTAAGTTAACCCTTTGTTTTTCTGAAATGTGCATTTGTGCGTCTGTGTATGTGTAATATGCAGGTGTTATTCTCACATTTGCATATACATTTTTTATGTTGTGTGTTTTGCACATTTCTATCTGATGCAAACATAACAACCCGGCCCCACCCTTTTATTTTTCATTCTGTGATTGTGCAGAGCGAGTGTAGATGAGATGAAGAAGATTATCACCATGGCAACTGCCCAGTCACCATGATGACATGAAACAAGATTTTCTTCTTTTCTCACAGTAATATACTTTGGGAGGAGAATACAAAGTCACTGCTGCTGTTTACACACACACACACACACACACACACACACACACACACACACACACACACACACACACACACACACACACACACACACACACACACACACACACACACACACACACACACTCTGAAGTGTTTCTTTTCCCTGTGCATTCATCTCCCACTTTTTACCCAGAGTCATAAACCACCAGGATCATCATTACACAGAACTTTATTTTACTGACAATTAATTACTACAAAGCCTCTAATCAAAGGAAACACACTTACCCCATAGCAACACTAGATTAGTGGCAGCTTGGGTCTTTTTGTTCAGTCCATTGTCTATTTTTACTGCTAATCAATGAGTGATGGATCAACCAGGTTACATGATTTTATTAACTCTGCAGAAGCCAAGGTTGTGATAAGTAAATATTATGAGGACAAGGTTTGTTTTAATTCTAATTTATTTGATTTCATGTCATTCATTCTTATTTGTATGGAAGCCCATTTTCCCAATAATAATAATAATGCAGTTTTTTTTAATTGCTAACAAGCAGTGGTCCAAACTGAAGTCGCATGTTCAAAACTCTTAACACAACCTTCAAAACTCTCTGTCCATGTGGACTAAACTGTGAATCACTTTTTATAGCTTTCACACATAATGCATTCAGTGACCACAATCACTATAAAATGCATCAACTCTTTTCTCAGTCACTAGTTATTATTATCTATTATTATTAATTCACCACCTGTAAAACACTAAACTTGTAAAGCACACTTTTTGTTAAAAACCGTTAAAAACACAGTCAAAACAGAATGATTTGCAGCCACATGGAAATCTATTGAAAATTATATGAAAAATACTGACAATAAAAATGAATAAAACTGAAAACCGTTCAGGTGATCTGTGTTTGGCCTGATCAGAAACAAAGGAGTGGATTTTAGTTCTTTTTCCTTTGCAAGTATGAATCAAAGAGCAGTGGGTGAGGTTGGTAGAGAAAAGAGCGACTAGGAGAGGAAGACCAACACCATATTCTGATTTTTGATTTTTCTGTTTACAGTCATCTTTAAATTTTTGTAAGGTCCTGAAGTACTTGTGCAAAAGCACAAATGTTCTTACTGTAAATTGCTGCATTATATTACAACATACACAATAGTTTAGAACCATCAAAGTGCAAATATCTTATTTTATAATAAATTACTGATTTACCTGACAAAAATCATTAAAACTGAAAGATAAGATGTATTTTAAGTAATGCTCTTTGTTGTTAGTATTTTGTACAATAGTTCAGTGTGTTTCCATTATGACAATGTGTGTTTCCATAATGAAACTATTTTTTTAGATGTGTATAGTAGTGTATGTAGAAGTGTTTAGTTGGTGAGAATCACTTTAGGGGATAAGATTAACTGTTGAGCTGAGATACATGATGGACATGCAGTCTGTGTGATTTCAGTGTTGATCAACGCTTGTTAGCAATAAAAAAGTAATAATAATAATAATAATAACTAGAACTGCAAGCAGTTATGAAAGGGGGCCAAGCCTTCCCGCGCGACTCGGCCCCCAGGTTTCGTGGAGCCCGTGGAAGTACGTCACGAAGGATGACGGGCTCGTGGCGAGCGTCAGGACACAGGCCAACGTGCCATTTGCTGTGAACAGGTGGATATGAAATTTTGGAAGATGTGATTTAAAGTGTGAAAGTTACAGGCCAATATGTGTTTCCACCCATTATAGCGCCACCTAGTGGTGCACTTTTTGGTATGGTTGATCTGTGTGCTCCTCTATATTTACCCTGTAGATTTCATAGCCCTCAACATAATACTTCAGCTGAAATAAAGGTTTGTTTATTTATATGTTATGTAGTAATAAGCCACGCCCACATTGACCAATCGCGATTAACTTTGAGATACGGTACCAGGAGTGACCCAAGGTCATACCCAACAAATTTGGTAAAAATCGGTTGTGCCATTTAGGAGATATACATTTCTCATAATTGCAGTGCCCCCTAGAGGCCTAATTTATTCAAATTTGGCTCATACCCCCACAGTCACATGGCAACCAAGGATCTCTGAATTGGTGGTGTTAGCAATTATTTTGACCAATATATGCAACAGTTTGCGTTTTAATAGCTGGCTAGAGAAATTTACTCGTTAATATTTTGCGCATATTTTGCCTGAACAAATTTTTTTGCTGAACTGTAGATCAGGTCCAAATGAAGACTCTACGTGCCAAGTTTCATGCCGATTGGACAAAACCCCAAAAAGGAATTTGAAAAAGTAGGTTTTTGATATGTAGTGACTTACAAAGAGCAATGTGCTGTGGGAGTGGGCGTGGCCTATGTCAGAAAATGTGACACTATGTAGGGAACATGTGGATATGAATTTTATGAAGATGTGAATTAAACTGTGAAAATTAAAGGCCAAAATGGTTTTGCAATTATAGCGCCACCGAGTGGTGCAATTTTTGGTATGGGTGGTCTGTGTGGTCTTCTATATCTACCCTGTAAATTTCACTGCCCTCAACATAAAAATTCAGCTGAAATAAATGTTTGTTTATTTATGTGTTATGATGTCATAAGCCACTTCCACTTTGACCAATCGCGAACAACTTTGAGATATCGCCTCAGGAGGGACCCAAGATCATACCCTCCAAATTTGGTAATAATTGGTCGTGCCATTTAAGACATATAAATATTCGTTATTTGTAGCGCCCCTAGTGGCCTACATCATTCAAATTTGGCGCATACCCTCACAGTCACATGCCAACTATGGATCTCAGATTTGATATAAGCGGCAGTTCGCATTTTTATTGCTAGCTAGAAAACTTTACTTGTTAATTATTTGCGCATAATTTACCCGATGAAACTCATTTTGATAACTGTATATCACGTCCAACTGAAGACTCTACGTGCCAAATTTCACGCTGATTGGACAAAACCCCAAGCAGGATTTCGCAAAAGCAGGTTTTCCAGTTTTTGCGATTTTACTCCAAAAAAAGTTCAGGCGGAAATGGGCGGGGCCTAGCCCAGGTGATTCAGTGCTATTCAAGGAATCTGTGGATATGAAGGTTTTAAATTTGCAACAAACGGTGTGGGAGATATTGTCCAAAACGCGTTGACCTTTGTTATAGCGCCACCTGCTGGCAGATATTTGTGAATTTTTGCTTTGAATGTCCCCTGGGGGATTTGGACCCAACCACCAAAGGGCATCGCCCTACCTTTCACGGTTTATTCTGCAGCACCACTTTTACCAACGGAACTATAAAAGGTAACAATAATGATTATAATAATAATAATAATAATAATCCTTACGATTACAATAGGGTTCCTAGCACCGCTGGTCCTAGGAACCGCGCGTATGCTTACATATGCGGTTCCCTGGCCCCGCGGGCTTGGCCCCCTAATAATAATAATAATACATTCTTAAGTCATAATTATGAGAAACTATCTCATAATTCATGGTTTAAGACATTTTTAATTAATGTTTTACTAAACCTATTTTATCTGTATTTAATTATTTGCTGGCGGAAATGGGTTTCCATAGATTCGATTTCATTAAACTCAGTTTTAAATTATATTTAAATCTATAATATTCAACTGTCTCTGCACGTGTGCACAGGGTTCAGTTTAAATATAACATGAGCGTGTGAAAGGATAATAGGATGAGATAGTATGACATCTGCTGGTAAAGAGCAGGTACTGCAGCTGTTACTGGAGAAATGATTTGTTTCCCATGCAGATCAGGTTTGTGCTTTCTGTTTTATTCTGTTTTATTGTTTCAAATGTAGGCCTTCAGCAGGGGAACAGATGGTGATCTCATGTTCATTAGGTTCAGGTGTGTTTAAACAGACAGACTTTAGAATATAAGCCACTGATGACTGTTAATGTGGTTCAAAATAATTCATTTAGGATTTTTGCCACTCAACAGCTTTGTTTCCTCTTTATCACATATGACATAAAAGGGTTTAAAAGCAGAGATTAGCAGCTTCTATCACAATAAGGGCCACAAATATATGATTGTCTGATCCAAAGGCCACATAGTCAACATTCATGTCAGTATTTAGAATATCTGAGCATTACTAGAGGAAAAAACAAAGGGGATGTGTGTTTCTATTGTCACCTACTTTGTGTATTTTTGTTGCCGTTTAATGCATTTTTTCATTTTCAGTTAATCTTATGGATTTTTGTTGTCTTTTTTTGTGTGCTTCTGCAGTGTTTTTGTGTAGTGGCAGTCACCCCCAGTGGTATCTGTCATTGGTCACGGTTACATGATGTTATTTAAATTTGGAATTAGTTATTTCAAATTAAATCATTCGGAATTAAAGTGTTCCATGGGCAAGGCACTTCACCCACACTGCTTATAGCGTGTGAGTGAGTGTTGGTGGGAGGGGCCAATGGCGCACTATGGCAGCCTTGCCTCCATCAGTCTGCCCCAGGGCAGCTGTGGCTACAATAGTAGCTTACCACCACTAAATGTGGAGTGAAAGAATAATGCCTTGATTCCGTAAAGCGTCTTTGAGTGTCCAAAAAGTGCCTTATAAAATCTAATACATTATTATTATTATTATTATTATTATTATTATTATTATAGTGTTTCATATTTGTATTTTTTTATGTTCCTGTAATTTGTAAACTTTGTAAACTTGTAAAAAGTTTATTGTGTATTCACACACACAGGAATAAACTTTTATCTATGTGATGTCATTCATTCTTTGCCGACTTCATTACATTTATGTAATGATTATTTTCTGTTCAGAGGGGTATTCCATAAAGGAGGGTTAACAAACTCTGTCTATCCATAAACTCTGGGTCAACATACCCCGCGATGGGAAACTCTGGGTATCTGATTCCATTACAGCTGGTATGAAGTGGGTTAATCAACCCTCAGTATGTAAACCTTGGGTTACTTACGTGCACGAGCGCGATAAAAAGCCATCATCAATGGATCAAAGATGACTTGAGCTGCCATGGCAACCACCCGAAAAATAGTGATTTATTCACCCTGATGGGTGAAATAAGTCGGAGTTTGAGGAATATGAGCCTGTTCTAAAGGTGTGTTCAGTCTTCAGTGATTATAGTGGCTTAAATCACCTGTAATTAGTCACACTTTTTTTTTTTTTTCTTTTTTTTTTTTTTATTATTATCAATATTTGCCTTAAACTCAGATTTCTATTGCAAGGTCACTGCCTGTTTCCACAGACTAATTCCACTCCACACACTAAGCAAGTCACTCAGATAATTTCATCAAGTTCTGATGTGGATTTCCAAAATTAAAGCCCTCTGAAATTTAAAATATTTTCAATATTTCCCTCAAATTCAGATTGATATTGGAGGGAAACTGCCTGTTTCCACAGACTAAATCCACTTCAAGGTTATAGTACACAACCCCATGGTATGACCCATTAAAGTATCAAGACATTATGATGTTTAGTTTCAAAATAAACCAAAGATTCAAATATGAGACATATTATATATGATTTTGGATTCAATTTAAAAGGAAATGCCCTAATATCACAGACTAATTCCACTTCAGGGTTATAGTTCACGACCCCATGGTCTGACCCAATAAGGATCAAGACATTCTGACATACTGTATGATTTGTAAACCCTCTCAATGTAAAGATTTCTGATGTACAAATGTTCTATGTATTATTAAGAATTCTAGTTGTGACATCAAATTATAAATATAAAAGCCATTTCAAAATTCTGCATTAAAATCATTACAATTAGTTACTCTTGTTTGATTTCCCATTTTTCCTATTCTCTAGTGGGTGTCATTTCTGTTCACATGTTCCCTGGTTGAAATATTCTAACTATGAATATTGTTCTTTACATTGAAAGTTATTCTTTTATCTTTGAAGGATCACAGTAGAGGAGAATAATATGGTCTCGGTATAGGAATCCTAGTTACAGAGTGTGATGATCAACTGTTTTATGTTCACAGGGTTGTTTCTACAGTCCAGCCCCATCTTTGCAGAAACCATTTCACCCCACCAGGAGTTCCACTATAGAACCTCTAGGCAGTGGTCTAGGGTCTTCTTCCATGAACTTTGGTTTACTGCCTGATTGTTCTACTTCAATGAATACTGTTATACTTTTTTATTCATTTACTTTACCAGTAGTAGTAGTAGTAGTAGTAGTGGTGGTGGTGGTGATGGTGGTGGTGGTGGCGGCGGCGGTGGTGGTGGTGGCGGCGATGGCGATGAAAGTGACCCACTTAACAGGAGGCAGTCTGCATCATCTCTTCAGGTGAGTAAAGTAAGTGTTTCCCTATTTTTCTCTTCTTTTTCTACCTTCTTCTCTCCTGAAACTCTTGGATTACCAATGAAGTCTCGTGAACAGGTCAAGGCTTTCCATCAATATGTGTCACGTGCTAAAGCTTTAAGAGGCATGTCATTTGCTCTACCACTCCTCTGTGTGGCAAAACATAGTAGAACAGACTTTGATGATAATGAGCTCAGAAATAAATTGTGCTTAAATGATAAATGCCCATAAAAAGTTTGGATAGTCACAAACAGAATCTGTGTTTTTCTGGATAAGGGACAATCTTTAATATTTTACAGGAAGAGGAAGGTTGTGATGTGACTATGCCTTTGTTGACAAAAAGAGTTTACAAGACAATGTATTTATTTTTATTTAGGAACACCAACATCTCTGAAGTGTTTGGTTTCAGATTTGTATAGAGGACTTCACCAGCTACAGAAAAAAATACCCTTTTGCAGGGCACCATTGATGGTCCGATTGTTTTTGTTCCTTTACTGGATACATAATGTATTGACTACTCTCAGGATGGAAGGACATTTTCACCCAGTATAATAAAAACATTTCTGAACAAGGACAAATTCATGGAACAACTTCAACTGGTTTTCATGTATGACCCAGAGATTAAACGGTGACTGGATGAATCACCCAAGAATGGTCAACTACTACACCACACTGTACAAAATGAGGTACTGGAAATTACAGCAACACTCTTTCTAAAGAAAACAAGAAGACAGTCATTATCAGACAGTTATGAAAGGGGCCAAGCCTTCCCACATGACTCGGCCCCTCAGGATTCGAGGAACCCATGAAAGTACGTCATAAAGGATGACGGGCTTGGGGCGAGCGTCAGGACAGATGGATATTAAGTTTTTGAAGACATGATTTAAAATGTGAAAGTTGCAGGCCAAATTTGTTTGCACTCATTATAGTGCCACCTAGTGGCGCTATAATTAGTATGGGTGATGGTAATGGTATGGGTGATCTGTGTGTTCTGCTACATATACCCTGTAAATTTCACAGCTTACCACCACTAAGTGTGGAGTGAAAGAATAATGCCTTAATTCTGTAAAGTGCTTTGAGTGTCTCTGATAAAGGGCTATATAAAATCCAATGAATTATTACTATTATGATAATACTTGAGCTGAAATAAATGTTTGTTGTTTACGTTGTAATAAGCCACGCCCACTTTGACCAATCACGATTACCTTCGAGATAAGGCCTCAGGAGCGACCCAAGGTCATACCCACAAAATTTGGTTAAAATTGGTCTTGACTTTTAAGAGATATAAATGTTCCATATTTGCAGCGCCCCTAGTGGCCTAAATTATTCAAATTTAGCGCATACCCCCACAGCCACATGCCAATCAAGGATCTCAGATTTGGCGTTGTTAGTATCTATTGTGACCGAGATCTGCAGCACTTCCCTTTTTTATAGGTAGAAAACTTTACTCGTTAATTTGTGCAAATTTTGACCGAACTTTAGATCAGGTCCGATCGAAGACTCTACGTGCCAAGTTTCAAGGTGATTGGATAAAACCCCAAGGAGGACTTTGAAAAAGTAGGTTTTCCAGTTTTCGCAATTTTGCAACAAAACAATTAAGGTGCAAATGGGCGTGGCTTAGCCCAGCTGATTCAGTGCTATTCAGATAATCTGTGGATATGAGGTTTTTGAATGTACGACATACGGTGTGGGAGTTATAGGCCAAAAGGGTTATAGTGCCACCTGCTGGTGGACATTTGTGAGTTTCAAACTCCATCAAGGTATTGAACTGGATCTAGAGCTGTGAGTCCGATTTGGGTTTGACGGAGCATCAGTCATGTCGGGGAACAGAGAAGCGGTACATGCGATACTGACGAGCCGTTTTCCCATGTATTATACATGCACTGTAAGTTAATTCACTTAGTCTTAACTTTGTCCTGTATACAGCAGCTAATGTGTCTCCTGCAGTGACGTGCTGTGACCACTAGGGTTGGGTAGGCACGTTGCAAATCGAGACCACCATTGACAATTTCATATGTTTCTGCTGTCAAGTGTTAATTCAATTCAAATCAATTTTATTTGTATAAAGCAATTTACAAAGTCATCTCAATGTGCTTATCAAAATATAAAATTCATAATAAGAAAGAAAAAACCCAACAAGATTCACATGAACAAGTATTTAGCCATCTAACAAATGTGTATGTGTGCACGCTGTATCTGTGTATGTGTGCACAATGTATGCTATCACATTGCACACCTTCATTATTTTCTCTTTCAGTAAGTAGGACAGAGTGGATCAAAGCCCACACATCACACCATCCTTGTGACTCAACATCTACGAGAGTGAAGAAAATCTGGCAGCTTGATTTGCTTGTTGTTTGTACAAAGACCTAAAGTCCATGAAGCTTTGTTGAATTTTTTTTTACTTTTTAGTTTTGAAAAAGGCAGTAGTCACACCAGCAAATCTGAACTGAAAGTTTACTGTAGCCAGGCTTACAGTTTTCTAGAGCCAACTATTACTGCTTACCTGAGCAGTGACATCTTCATGAATTTCTTAACAATTAAGAATTGAACAATTTCATCTCCATTGTTTTAAAAAAGCCCATTCCACATGGAGACAGATTTTAATGTAAATGGTCAAGTTTTTTATTGTCTACGTCTTGCGTCCACACAGCAATGACGATTCAGAATACGATAACTTTTGAAAACGGGTCCCAGAGTGGGAAAGTCTGTATACGCCACCCACTGGGTCGCCGTGTGTACGACGTATACACATACTCTGCAAATAATGACGCCATAGCCCCACCTCTCTCTTAACCCACATGCGTGACCCCCCACAACAACAACAGTAACAATGGCAGCAAATCAGAGGCTTTACCTCGCCATCGGTCCAGAAGCAAGTCTCCATCTCCTTTCTCTTTTCTTTTGGATGTCCTGTTTTTTCATTGCACAGTTGGTGTCTTCTTCCCTAGTATTTCTGTGGTATTTCTGTGGCAGCGTTACAGCGTCACATACAGGCCTGGTATGTTTACTACAGCGTTTTATGCCTTTTCGTGTGGACGCACAGATATGTACCCATTTTAGGGGAGAGCCTTTGTGTTTTGTCTCCGTGTGGACGGAGCCTTAAGTCTCCCCAACTGTTAAACGCTTATGTGTTGAATTTGATCAATACAGGTAATGTTGATCAAGCAATTTAACCAGGGGTGGAAAGTAACAAATTACATTTTCTCTCGTTACTGTAATTGAGTAGCTTTTTTGTGTACTTCTACTTTTTTGAGTACTTTCTAAAATCTGTAATTTTACTTTTACTTAAGTAAATTTAATTTCAAGTAACAGTACTTCATTACGTTTGAAATAGATTCTGTTACAAAGTAAAATAAATCCCATATGCAGACAGGAGTCTGCTATACATTTGTGCTATTGAACGTACCCTAGAGCTGTTGTTAGGATCAGTGTGTATATGTCTATGGCCTGCTCTGTTGATTCACGTGACGTCACTCAGATTGCTGCATCGCGACAAGTGAGAGCACTAAATTCAGATGGAAGACAGGAAGCTTGAGAATTTGCCGTCTGAAATCATCAAAATGCTCATGTTTTGTGGAGTTGACGGCTGCTCCAATCGTTCTAATCGAGAAAAGGAAAAGACATTTTATAGAGTACCAAAGATTGTCGTTCACAAATTTGAGAAATGTAAAAAACTCACAGAACAACGTCATAAAAAGTGGATTCTATTTCATCCCTTCTGACCGCCAGAGGCAGTGCTTCAAGCACTGAATGATCATTCTTGCGCATGCGCAGGTCGAGAAATTAATAACAACAAAGTCACCTGTGACCTCCGGTGACCCACGTGAATCTATAAAGTCACATGACACCGGAAACACAGTCCTTTTGTTCTTCTCGCGTATGATCGAGTGTTGCTCTTCTGAACGGACTCCACATACTGCTGTAGTCTTCTGCGGCTCACTGCTATCGGCCCGTGACCTGTGGTGGGAGCTGCCCTCCTGGGCTGCTGCTGCGGAGTGGGTCCCTGGTGAGTATTTTCCTGTTGCCGTTTACGGTGAGGAGTGGGCTTGTGTGTCTGGTGCCGTGTTCGACGTGACTTTTTTGTTACACGGAGTACAATCAGCTTGTTCAGCTGCTTGCTTCCGCACGACGCTGCCGTGTTCAGCTTCCTCGTTGCTGGTTAAGATAATGGGACTGCAGCCGTTTTTCGGCTTATTTTTCTTTCTTCTACCCGACGTTGCCGTGTTCGGCCCCTCGGTTTTTGGTATTGTTACCGGCTATCGGCAGTGGTCGTTCCCTGCTACTTTTTTTTTTGACTCCACCAGTGACGTGTTCGTTCGGGTGGGTCTGTTTTTGTAGCGTTTTGGGTCGCTATTGGTCTGCGACTCGACCTGACCCGACGTCATGCTGGCCTCTCCTTGTTGTAAGGATTGTTCGGCGCCACTGGATTTGGACGACGGGCACGATCGGTGCGCCTCGTGCCTCGGTGTGGACCACCTTCGGGACGGCCTAGCCGTTGCGGCGTGTGTGGACTGTCGGGTAATGCCGTTGTCCTCACGAAATACCCGGTTGGCCACGTGCAAGGGTTCTACGTGCTGGCCGCAGAGGTTGTCTTCCTCTCTGCTTCCGGATGGGCAGGCCACGGTGGTGGGGTGCTCCGCGGCGGGAGCCGCCCCCTCCGCTGCAGGGAAGCGCTCCGCTACAGGAGCCGCGGTTTCTGCCAGGAAACGATCCAAGGTGGGTCGTCCCTCGGGGCTAGCGGTGAAGGTTGACCACTTGTCTTCGGAGCTGGCCCAGATGAAGGCTCTCCTCCAGTCCCTTCACGGAGCTGGTCCTGCTCACCGGGTGGTTGTGCAGGGGCATGAGGACGAGGCGTCTGTTCACGACCAGGACGTCCTGTCTGTGGCAGCGTCGGATTCGCAATTTCGGGATGCCGACCAGCATTCGCCTGAATCGGTGGACATGGATACTGGGCTCTTGTGTGTCTGATGTCTCTGCGGGGGATGGTGAGGGCTCTGCCATCTCCGCCATTCGTACTGCGCTGGCGCGCTTGCACTTGGACGCCCCCCTTGCGCAGTCTACTGCCTCGAGTTCCTTTTTTAGGCGGCAGGTTTCGTCCACCTCTTTTTTGGTTCCC
Organism: Gouania willdenowi; assembly: GCF_900634775.1. Taxonomy (NCBI): domain Eukaryota; kingdom Metazoa; phylum Chordata; class Actinopteri; order Blenniiformes; family Gobiesocidae; genus Gouania; species Gouania willdenowi. The sequence continues at coordinate 3,725,818 of NC_041063.1, forward strand.
CCCTCCGCGGAGTACGTCGGTCAGCTCCATGCCTGCTGGACCGACACAAAGGAGTATTCCAAGCCTTCTGCCGATGGTAGGGCGCTTGCTTCCATGCAGGAGGCGCCGAAATTGGGCTTGGATCGCATGCCGGCGGTCGAACCGGCAGTGGCCTCCCTTATTGTGTCTCCAGACGAGGCCCTCAGATCCGATGCGAGGTGCCCGCGCCCTCAGTGTCGGGCCACTGATGAGCTTTTGTGTAGAGCTTATGAGGCCGGGGCTCGTATGGGGCGTATCGGGAATTCCCTGTCCCATTTGCTGCTGGGACTGGCTGTGTCACTGGAGGACGTTGGTCTAGATTTGCCTACGCAGGGTCTTGTTGACACTTCTCTGCAGGCTTTTGCGTTTATGTCGAGGGAGCTGGGCCGCCTGCTCTCCACTCTCACGTTGGCTCAGAGGCAAGTCTGGCTGTCCCAGTCTCCTCTTACCGAGTCCTGTAGGAGGACTCTGCGGGGTCTCCCGGTCCACCCGGGGGAACTCTTTGGTTCGGCGGCAATGGAGGCTCTGCACCGTACGGCACAGGCCACCCAGACGCGTCAGCAGTTGGCGGGCCTTCACCGGCATGCACCTCCGCGGGCGCCTGCGCCGGGTCCACCATCAAGGGTTTCCCCTCCCTCGGCGGATCCCTTTGCTGTTCCTCGGCGACCGCTTACGAGGTCTGACCATTTTCGTGGCGATCGACCTCGGACGCAGGCCGCTCGTCTGTCCCGCATGGAGCGACAGAGTCGGCAACCCTCCCGATCCACTAGGGGTCGGGGGGGACGCAGGTGAGATCCGGGGGTCGGTCGTTTCACCCTGGAGCAGCTCCGTTATTGGGCTGCCCACACCAGGGACGTGGGGGTGTTGAACATATTGTCCAAGACTACAGTTCCGCCGCCGACCTCCCGTTTCTGGCCCAGTCCGGGTCACACACGTCCACCCGGCCAAGGCCCAGGTGTTACGACTCGAGATTCGAACCTTGCTGGACAAGGGTGTGATCATGCCTGTGGATCCCCTGCAGGATCCAGAGGTTTTTTATTCCAGATATCTTCTGGTCCCGAAAAAGACAGGGGACCTGCGTCCCGTGCTGGACCTGAGAGATCTCAACATGTTTTTAAAGGTGTTATCGTTCCGCATGTTACGCACCACGGAGGTGCTTCGCACTGTATCGAGGGGCGAGTGGTTCACCAGCAATTGATGCTGGAGGATGCGTATTTTCAGGTCCCGATCGCTCCTCCTCATTGGAAGTTTCTACGTTTTGTTTTTCAGGGCCGCCATTTTCAGTTCAGGGTTCTCCTGTTCGGTCTCTCACTGTCGCGGTGGGCACACCGACGGGTGTTGGTGCGTGTATCGCATCCGTGTCTTGTGGCCCTGACTCCATGGCGGGACAGATTCTGGCTGGAGCACGGCGTCCGGCTGGGGGTTTGTCCGGCACGGAGAGAAGTTGTTTATACGGATGCGTCGTCCACGGGCTGGGGTGCGACGTGGCAAGGCCGAGTGACCCAGGGTACGTGGTCCCCTCAATCGAGGCGGGAGCACATATATGTTTTAGAGCTCCTAGCGGTGCATTTGGCGCTTCGCCAGTTCCTGCCGTATCTGAGAGGCCGACATGTTCTGGTGCGATTAGACAACACCTCTGTGGTCTACCACATCAACCACATGGGGGGAACCAGGTCGGTCAGGTTGACGGAGGTGACGGCTCGGCTACTCACGTGGGCGTGGCCTCGGCTGGCGGGCTTACGTGTGGCGCATTTACCGGGTCCGCGGAATCAGGTGGCCGATTTCTTGTCTCGCCATGCGTTGCCGCCGGGAGAGTGGATGCTCCATTCGGAGGTGGTGGAACGGATTTGGGGGGCCTTCGGCAGGGCAGAAGTGGATCTCTTTGCTTCGAGGGAAGCCACCCATTGCCCTCTCTGGTTCTCTCTGGGGGACATCACCAGCCCGATGGGCCACGATGCGCTGGCGCACGACTGGCCGCAGGTCCTGCTGTACGCTTTCCCGCCGTTGCTGCTCATTTTCCCACTCATTTTCCCGATCGCCTACTACTCTGGGTCTGGCCGCTGCACGGCCGGGCGTAGATTTTTCTGTGTTCGGCGGTGGTGTGGGCCACACTATTTGCAATGCACAGGCGCCGTCCACACGCATGTTGTATGCCAATAGGTGGAAACTGTTTGCCAAGTGGTGCGGTGACCGTGGGCTGGACCCTGTATGCTGTCCTGTCCCTTCGGTTCTCCAGTTTTTGCAGGACCTCCTCGACAAGGGGCGGTCTCCTTCTACTCTGGGGGTATATGTGGCGGCTATTTCGTGTTGGCATGTTGGGGTGGATGGTGCTACTGTCGGTGTCAATAAGACGGTCTCCCTGTTTCTGAGGGGTGCCCGGAGACTGCATCCCCCCAGACGCCACGTGGTGCCTTCATGAGACTTGGCTGTGGTGCTCGAGGCCCTGGGGTCTCCGCCTTTTGAGCCATTGGCAGAGGTGAGCCTTAAATGGTTGTCCATGAAGACTGCGTTCCTCTTGGCGATGGTCTCGGCTAAGCTCGTGGGGGAGTTGCAGGCGTTCTCTGTCGAGGACCCCTGCTGCCAGTGGAACCCGGATGGTTCAGGGGTTACTCTCTGGCCTAATCCATCTTTTATCCCCAAGGTTCCCTCTGCGACCCCGGTCGGCCCCTTGCGTCTTGCTCGTTTTGACTCGGGCTCTGGCTCCGAGCATCTCTGCCTGGTCCGTTGGCTGGCCGCTTACCTGCGTGCGACCGCGGCACTACGCAAGTCGGGTCAACTGTTTGTGTGCTTTGGGGGACCCCGTGTGGGCCTTCCACTGTCGAAGCAGCGTCTGTCACACTGGGTTGTTGGTGTCATTGCTGAGGCTTATGCCAGGTGTGGTCGGCGGCTGCCCACAGGTGTGAGGTGCCATTCCACCAGGAGCATCTCCACTTCCTGGGCTGCACAGGCAGGGGTTCCACTGGAGACTATATGTGAAGCAGCGTCGTGGACGTCTTCGAACACCTTCGCCAGGTTCTACAAGGTGAACGTGGCCGCTCCACATCCGTTGGAGGGCGTCCTCCGTCAACGCCGCTCTTGAGCGAGGTGAGTGACTTTTGGTTCCGGGGATTCCTCGGGACCTTGTTGATATTAGTCATTCAGTGCTTGAAGCACCGCCTCTGGCGGTCAGAAGGGATGAAATAGAACGTAAGTTTTGTATGTAACTATGGTTCTATGAATCCCGAATGACCGCCAGAGCGTTCAGTCCCTCGGAATCTTCTGTGGTTACGCGAGAAGATTGTGGGACTGTGTTTCCGGTGTCATGTGACTTTATAGATTCACGTGGGTCACCGGAGGTCACAGGTGACTTTGTTGTTATTAATTTCTCGACCTGCGCATGCGCAAGAATGATCATTCAGTGAAGCACCGCCTCTGGTGGTCATTCGGGATTCATAGAACCATAGTTACATACGTAACTTACGTTTTAAACCTACGTCTGTGGTTGGGAGGAGCAGAGTCTGCTGCGACCACGTGGTCAGAGGTATGTTAGCGAGCTCAGAGCGGAGCGTTTCTATGCCCCCTGAAGTTTTCTTAATTCCCACCCCATTTAATACTGCCTGGCGCTGACTCTGGTCTCCCATGGTCTCCCTCGTCCTCCAGCAGTGCCTGATAAGCCACTGTGCGTCTTTACACATTGTGTGCTCGTTTCTTTTTATAACAGCTACAGGTGTAGCTAATTGATCAGCAGTTTTGCATAATGATCATGTGATTTTAATTACAATTATTATTATTAATAATATTTGTAGGAGCGCGCACGTCACCCTGGTACGTCAGTATCATTTTTTTCTCCTTCGGCTCATTCCACCTAGAATGTTTTATAGACTTACTGTACGCATTTCTTGCTTTCAAAGGTGATTTATTGGATGTAATGACACATTGGATGTTTTCACATCCTTGATATTTATTTTATTTTATTTATCCAGGTTAGCCACACCATGTTTTGTTCTCATGCATCTTATTTTAAAATGATGTTCTCTAATAAATCACATTAATAAAAAAAGAACCTAGTTTGATCTGTAAACACGTTGCTCTGAGTACATTTTAAGTGAGCTACTTTTTACTTTTACTGGAGTAGATTTTTTACACCAGTAACTTTACTTTTACTTTAAGTAAAATTTAATCAAAGTAACAGTACTTTTACTTCAGTAGATTTTTTTCTGTACTCTTTCCACCCCTGAATTTAACTAATCACAGATTAATATCCAATCTTCATGGAGTTCTACAAGGTCCAGTTTTAGGACCAATACTCTTTAAATATGAATACATATTACATATGCTTCCACTGGGTACTATTATTAGTTAGCATACACTGTTACTCAGATCGTATAGAGCTTTATTTGTCTCTGAAATCAGATGAAACATATCAGGTATTAAAACTTAAAGCCTGTCTTCAAGATATCACATCCTTGGTGAGCTGTAAGTTTCTTCTTTATTACCAGGACTGAACCGAAGTGATTTTATTTAGTCCAAAACAACTCAAAGATAAATAATATCAATGAATGGCAAATCTTGGAGTTCCTTCGATGCTAAATTATCCTTTAAATCTCATATTCTTCCACCTAAAATCAGGAATGTATTGGTCCAGAGTGATGCTGCATTTGTTACATCTAAACTAGATTATGTCATCAAAGGTTAATGCTGTAAGAAGTGTTATTTTTTTAATGACATCTATGCATGTTTAAAAAAAATAAATAAAAAATGATGTAGTAATACTTTTGTTTGTTTTTTTTTAATTAATTGTGACATCATCTCACTTTGCTCCCAGGCTACTGGTTTACTGGATGTTCCTAGTGCATCTGAAAGTCAAACTGGAACTAGCTTCCAGTGTCAGTAGGGGGGGGGGCTACTCTCTCCACCTATGTGACTGAAAATCTAGACAAATAAGATTCCGCAGCATTGAAAAAAAAATAAAAAATCATGAGGACAATCCAACCTTTATGGCATCCCAAATGTTCTTCCATCGTCACACAAAGCCCACAGCAGTAAATTTCAATTTTCATGGATCAGCTTTTAGTTCTGCATCTGATTTTTCTACTCATAATTAACTCATTTTAAATGTAACAAAAATAGTCTTCAGCCAATTACTAACATTAATCTAAATGTATATCCTGCTTTAATAAAACAAGTGAAAATTAATCAGCTTATTCTTTTGCACGAGACACATTAAGTATTAAGTCTTTAACAAAAACTACCTAAAACTTACATTGTGATCTATATGCTATAAGACAAATACAGCCATTATTTCACAAAGATATTGTTTTATTTGTACTTAAATCCATAGATTCCAACTTGTTTTGATCTACAAGTTTAATTTTCCTCAGAAATAGAAGTTATAACACTGCTAATCAAGCCAAACACATACCTTAATGTTCTGCTCAAAATGCTTGCTTTCTTCTGTTCCTAATCTCCGTAAAGAAATAGTTGTGTTTGATCTGCACAGAAAGCCTAACATAGCAGAGCTCATCTAGTAACGTGAAAACATTTAGTTTCCCTATATCTTTTGTATGATACTTGTAAAGGCAATCTGCTACGGTGAGGCCAAATGTTGCTTTTTGGTCCAGATGGCCAGAGCTTCCAGTAGCCCCAGGGGTATACGCAGCCATCTGTTCCACAGCTATTCTCAGGTCTCTTATAAATCTGTGTGATCATCAGCTGTTTAGAAAGGTACGGCTGAGGTCTGCCACTGTAATGTGTTAGTAACAATTATATATATATATATATATTTATATATCAACATCTGTATAAGTTCCGTTTGTGTATTTGTGTGTGTGGGTTTACACAGCTATCTGAGATCATTTATGAAATCACATCATTTAGATTAAGATTAAAACAAAATCAACGTCTTAAGATATGGAGTCTTGGTCAGATCAACATCTTTTTGCAGAGTACTCGTCCAAAATAAAAGAAGAAGTGAAATAAATCAACCTGGTTAAAACCCTCAACAATTGCTTTCATTTTGCTTCTGGCTCAAGAAATGAGCCTGAAGCAAAACATAAATTATGTTTTATGAAACTACATTTCAGATGCACAACTTTACTTGTTGAACTTGAGTAACATAGACAGGTATTGTTACCCCAGGGAGGAACATGTGACGTTTTTGCACATCTGCAGTTCAAACACTTTGAGTCAGTCATAGTGGCCAAATAAACATTAAAAAACAAATACCTAGATCTAGCGTGACTCCATTCATAGCTGCATTGAACAGCGTATCAGGAACGGTATACCACACTGACTTCATTAGGTTATGTCACCAGAATGGTAAGAATAAACTAATGTTGTCATCCCTTCTTGCACCTTTCAGCAATAAAAACATAAGGGCATTCTTCAGGGACAGGGGGCGGGGCGGCCCACCCACTGCACTCTATATCTAAATGGAGGAGGTCTGTGATGGGGAGGGTTTACAGGGGACTTGCACAATCTCCATCATTGGAATCAGATCGCTTCATCCGTGGTTGACTCCTCTCATGTAGACAAGCAATATAGGCAGTTACAACATGTATTCCTTCTCTTGGCCCTTCCACTGCCCTTGAGCAGTGCAACATGTAACAGGGATTTTCACATCTGATTATCAATAAAAAGAACAAGTACAAGACCTTTGACCCAATACCACTGTTGACTTGTGAATGCAAAAAGCTAATCAAAGACTGAACCAGGGACAAAGGAGGAGGGATTGTAAATACATATCCTATTCTGATTTTCTGTTGTAAATAAATTGAATGTCATGTTAGCTAAATTTCTCTCTATTTTGTTACAGTAACCTTGTGAGCCCCAAGCAACAACCCCAGGGCCCGGTAATCCATCCATCCATCCATCCATCCATCCATCCATCCATCCATCCATCCATTTTCAGACCCACTTATTCCTGTTTGTCAGGGTCGCGGGGGTCTGCCGGTGATCACCTTATCCAATCTTGGTTTTGAGCCGGTGTGGTAACATGACGGACGCAGGTGCGCAGTTCGTCAGGTGCGCATGCCCATTGTCTACCTTAGGAAACTTTCACTGTAAGTTTATTCTACACTACACCGGATCAAACCTTTAGTTTTTCAGAACTTTTTAGTAGGATTGGGATCATTTTGATCCAAAAAGTCTGGATTAAACTGATCCCATCAGCAGGGTGGATTCAACGTGGATTTCAGGCCCAAAATGTAATGAAACTTTAAAAGTGTATCAAATAATACTATATTTTGATTATGCAGTATAGCCTACAAGATATCCAAAGGTTTTAACTTGATTTGTTCTTCTATCAGGCTACAGTGATTAGGTAGGTTATAACGTGTTCAACCCTTCAGTATATAGTCCTAAAGTAGCTGTCATTATTGACCACAAATTGAAACATTTAATTCTGTCACTAATGATGTATATTCGTCACAATAGAAAATAATACTTTGTTTTTAGATATTTTTTTAGTGATGCATACAAAGATAAAACAGAATAATAAAGAAATGGCAATGACATCACAGGTTTATGAAATCCAAAACAAATTCAAATCACAAATAGTGTCTAACTGTTGTGTTCCTTGTTGCACGGCCTGTTTGCTTGTTCCAGCAGAATGCAGGAGGTTGGTCAGGGTCTCCAAAGGCTGGAAGCGTCTCTCATCAAACAAACATCTGCACTGGTTATCCAGATTTAGTGATCCTGAAAAGTTTCTATCCAGATCAGATTGAACTAATCTGATGATGCTTTGAAAAACCGGCTCAAAAGTAAAATAGTTCACCACCTACTGCACATCAAGATACTGAGGTGCATGGAGTATCTTGGTAACAGAGAAGTGCTCACTAACACAGTTTTAGACAAATTGGTGAACTTTATTAAAGAGAATAAAGTTATCTGAGTTCAGCTCATGAAAAGTGAGAGCTAAAGTGTTGTGTTCATATTTTTGTTCAGAATGTTTCAGTTCTCCACTCAAGGAAAAAAACATATCAATCAGTGAACAAGTATTTAAGTTAATCCCAAACACTTTAAACCACGCTCAACTAAAATGCCCTGAAGCTGTTTAGTTCTTGGTAGTTCTTTCCCTAGATCGATACAGATGTCTGCATTTCCACCACATTTTAAATTCCTACGACTACTGGACTAATGATGAAAGTGACTGCAGCGGGAGCAAGGTGCTCTAAACCTAAAATATCCAGCAGTGACTGGTCCTTGTTTATTTATTGGTTGATCCTTTGTTAGTAGAAGTTCTGATTTAGTTTAGCAGTTCGTTTTATCAGGTTTATCTGCTTCCAGAGGAAAGATTCAGCAGTGTTTTCCACTGCCTTTAGATATCATGTTTAAATCACATGTAGCTTAAAACAGAAAACAATATATAATTAAATTGCATGAGAATCCATAATATGTGTCCAATTTGTGTCGAACAGGCACAAATGTGTAATGTGGGTTTTGTTGAGGTTAATATAAAAAAGTGCAGAGTACAGTCATGTCCTGTTTGTTCTGATCACTGCCAAAAAAACAACAACCATGAATCAGTTGGTAATTTTTTCTAAACTTGCATATTTATCCTAATGTACCCTTGTAATGTACTTTGTTTATAATGTGTAAATTGAGGATTGCTATTGAGAAAATGGTCCAGTAAATAACACTTGAGTTCAAAGTTCAAAGGCTTCACAAGGACTTCATTCCAGGGTCAACCCACTTTGGAAAACAAATTCACAGGAAACATAAAAATGCTTTTACGACTTGAGACATTCCCAGACTGGATTCACCATGAGCAGAAATATCCAGAGGGTGGTATATCCAGGTTGTAAAAGGGTGCAAATCTGTCAGCTTAGTGACAAAAATTAGAGTGTGGTATTAAAGTAAAGCAGAGTCGGAGCTTCTTTTGCTTCATTACTCATCTTACATTCAAAAATCCCTTTTGATGGAGAAGCGCACTAAAACGGATTAAAGTCACATTTCATTCCTGTTACAAAGCAGGCGTTTAGGCATATATCCGCTTCACTGTATCATTGTTGGTGTGTGCTTTGATGTTGAACCAGCCGCCCACTGTGACTCCTACCATTGCTCAATTGAATACGGTTTTGCTTATGTTTAAAATATTTTGAGTAGCTTACCAGTGTCATGTATCCATTGTGCGTTCACTGAGCTTTTGGGTTGTGTTACACTGTGTTACACTGTGTCACATTGTTTGCACAAATTAAAGGAGATGATCCATGCTTCAAAGCTCAGCAGGTGCCAGTTTTAATTTTTAAAAGTGCTTTGGGAAGAAAGAACGTTGCTCCTGGCCACAAATATTGAAAGATTTTTTGTATCATTTAAATCAGTGGTTCTCAAACTTTTTTAGGTATTCCCCAATTTAAACAAAGGTGAACTTTCAAACCCATTGTTCCCAAATAAGCCTGGCAAATAACACATTTTCAAATTTATTGAACAAACAGGGAACAAGTAATACCATATTTCATTATCAAAAATCTAAAACTAGATTAAACTAATCATATGCATAAAAAAACTAATTTAGAATTAAAACTGCAAGCAGTGATAACAGCCCCTCCCACCTGCCATGGCCGTCAAGGCACGGGGCTACTCATTCCAACCAGTCCCCCATGAGTGTCTGTGTGGTGCCGGTGAAAATAATTATGTTTCATAAAAGGTCCTATGCTCTAGAACAGGGGTTTTCAAAGTGTGGGCATGCCAGAAATCTTTAGGGGAGGCGCAGCGTGCAAGAAAAAAATAAACCCAAAGAAACTGTGGTAATTATTATCACAAAAAGTAGAAGAAGCCTGAATCCAGGTATTTCTGAGGCTTGCTGTCTCTTTCTCTTCAGCTCAGTTGGTTAAGACGTAGTATCTAGGATGGATTTCTCAAGCGCCTGACCACAGGTGTAAGTGTGGAAATGTGATCATTATGGTGAACCACTCTGTCTCTATTTTCAATTATATTCAAAAAAGCTTCATAGGCATGACAAACATTTAAATTGCCAAAGCAAGTGTGACATTGAACATTTACATAGCACTAAAAAAAAGAAATGTTAAAAAATAGCAACCTTCCAATTCCAATTTGCTTGTGGCAAAGTTACAGCAGGGCTTTGTGTTGAACACACCAATAACTTCTTGATTTTTCAGTGAATCAGTCAATTCTCTTCCAAAAAAAAGCAGAGACAAGTAGTTTAGTTTATGTGTCAATATTGCTGCCTGGGGCCTGTATTTCATCTGATTGATAGGTAACAATAGTCTCCACACAGTGGACACGCAGGAGACTGTTCTTGTTGGGCAAAATATTGCCGGGCAGGTATCGAGCATAGGCGTGTTTCTTTTTTCTCGTTTGGGGTCTTTTCGTCAATTGCTTTTTTAAGATGCTGCAAACATACTAAACACACACATTCACTCAGGGGATAGGGAAGTGCCTCTCTACAGGTGAATGGAGAGGCACCATAACAGGGTGGTGGGTAGTTTCACACATTTGGGCCTGTCGGGTGGGGGCCCGGCCCCTCTGTTGATGGCTGGGCCGCTGTGTAGAGTACAAATACATCAGGATGGTGCGATCGGGCGTGGTGGGGCGGTTGATCTCTGAGGGGCATGGGTGAGTGTTGCTGGGGCTCTCTTTGCGGGGTCTCTCCGGGCGGTGCCGACCTGGCGGGGTGTGGGGGTGCCTCTTACACTTGGGTGTCTCGTCTCCTGGTTGCCTTGGGGGTGCTCCCCGTGGTGTGTGGGTCTGGGGCGGCCTGCTGTGCCAGTTGTTCCGCTGGTTGAGGTCGGTATCGGCCACTTGGTTTGTCTGTCCTGCTATCTGCGGACTGGTGGGTGGGTTCGGGGCGCCTTTGGCTGGGGGCTGCTGCTCCGCATCGGATGTGTGCTGTTGGGGTGCCTCCTTCCCGCGGTGGTGGCCGCCGGTCGCTCATGTGCCGGGGGTTTGGACCGGGGGCTCGTCCATTGGGGTTCCCCTGTCCCGCGGGGATGCTCCTGGGGTCCGGCGGGACTGGCTGGCTGGGCCGGTCCTGGCGAGGGTCTTCCGGGGCGGGTGGTGCGGCCCACGCCCTAGCATGCCTATGGGTACGGCGCTGGATGGCCCCTGCTTGGGTGGCGCCCTGCGAGGCCGGGCTCTGCAGTGTGGTTGTCTGGCTGGGGCCTTTTGGGCTGACTGAGGCTCACTGCGTGGGTGTCATCGGAAAAAAGGTGATCTGGCGCGCTTTGGGGGACTCGGTTGGTGCGCTTGGGGGCCGGCGGGGCAACTTACAGCGTCCTCTTGGTACCATAGGCCGCTATGGGTGTGGTCGTCGTCCCTGGGGGGGCTGCTGGTTCTGGGCCCGCCGGCGTGGGGGGTAGTCTGGGGCTCCTTGGCCCCCACTCTTTATGCTGGCCTAGCTGCATCTGTGGGCCCAGGGCGGCGCCTGGGTTTGCAGTAGCACATACACCAGTCTACAATACACTTGGGATGTGGGATAAAACTCGTAGTGGGCTTAACTTTAGACACGTTGATACCTGTTTTAGGTATTACCACTCACTCCTTCCCTCTGTCCACAGCCAGGGGCGCTTCTAAACCCCCTGGGGGCTCTAGGCAAGAAGGACTATGGGCATACCTGTCAAGTATTCTGTTTTGGCCGGGAAACTCCCGTATTTTACCCCTCTTTCCCGCCATCTTCCCGTATTAGTATTTTTCCGTAAAAATCCTGTATTCTAATGTAATAAATAAAAGATGCCTTACTAAACTGAATGCCGTCACTAGCCTTGCGAGAACTTCCACCTGAAATGGCCTGGCTTGGTGGCAGTTTCCGCGATATTAGTGACGACAGCGGCAACAAACCCGGAAACAACTCAGAACAGAGATGATGAATGAAGACGTTCTGGTGATTAAAACTAAGAACTGGTGTAAATACGTTGTAAAATGTGAGTTTATCTTCCTAAAGACCATCAGGATGTGACACAGTTACACGTTCTGTCAGATTAATAACTGAGATTTTAACATCTACCACAGAGGAAGGAACAACGTAAATCACCATGAAAATTCAGCCAATCACAAGCTGCACAAATATACACTGCTTTATAAAGTGTTAAATAATGTAAAGTGTCTAATAAGTCATTAGTGAATACCAGAGAACCACATGAGTGATTATGAGAAATTAAAATAAAATATATAATGAAAATAAAATGTTAATGTCTAAATTAAAGACAAGCAATGTGAAATTAACAGTATATATACAATGTGTTGACTTGTATATATTAAATAAATAAACACGTGCTTCATATACACATTTATGTTTTTATTTAGGCTGTTTTATAATTTAGGAATTAGGGCTGGGCAATATATCGAGATTCAAGATGTATGGAGTTATTTATTTTGCCGATATAGAAAACTATATTATTTCATATATATATATATATATACAGTATATATATATTATAGCTTATGTATCAAAATACTAGTTTTAGGAGTCACTGCTTTTACTTCTCAGAACAACATGTAAAGCTCAGTTAGATGATTAATGAGTGTCACATATTGATCAGCTGTTTGTTAATAAATGAGCCTGTGTAGCATTTATCATCAGCAAATTTAACCCACAATTGTTTTTCTGGTCAGACTTTATTTGATAAAATTATCTAGATTTATATCATATATCACCATTTTGAGAAAATATATTGAGATATGAGTTTTGGTCCATATCACCAGCCCTAGTAGGAATGTTCACAGCATTTTAATGTTAATAAAGGTCGACCTACCAGTTATAATCACATAATTGTATTTAGTAAGTGGTGTTTTAGATTTCTTGTACATCTACAGTATCTTAAAATATAAGGAATACTGGAGCTTGGTTGGGCGGGTGGGACGGCTCGTAGTGGGCGACAGAAAATTTCCCTTATTTTCAAATTCAAAACTTGACAGGTATGGGTATGGGGCCTCCCGGCCCCAGAATGATGATGAATGATGTCCAGGACGACGGATCAGGGTAAGAAGAAAAAAGAAATGAGCACAATGTATTTGGTTGGTTTACATAAAGTAAAGTAAATAAATGTGCATGCTACACAAACACTAAACATTTGAGTTATGTGTGGAATAATTAATGAACATTAATTTGCAGTAACAACTTTAATGCTTCATGTTAACATTTTATTTAATGTAACATTTAGGCTATAGCAGAATATTTATGTATGTATCAGTTTTACCATTTGACAACAAACACTTTATTCTGGGAGAAAATATCATTGGCAGCAAAGGACTAACTTTTTGCGTGACTATGAATGTACAGTATGTACACAGTCATTGATAACACGACTTATGATGTGTAAGCAAAGCTGGACTACTTCTTAACATAAAAGCAAAGCTGGACTACTTCTTAACATAAAGCTGTTAAAATTGGTGTAAAGTAAGAATAAATATGTGCTCTAAAGTTTGTCATACCACAGAAGTTTGTTGTTAACCACACTTTCAAATTTGAATGATTAATATCTACATATCAACACACTTTATGAATGTGTTTAGAAGTAAATGGCTGAATTCACTTTACACAGACTTAAATGTGTAGTTAACTTTTTCTGGTGCTGGGTGAATGACTGGGAGTTTGGGAAAAAGTGCCTGTGACAAACGTTTTTATAATGTAACATATCTTACACATTCTCACTTACCACTGTCACATTTTTAGTTTTCATCCTCCTCTTGTTTTATTCTTCATTTCATGAGCCCTGTGAGGTATGTCCGCTTCATTTTATCGGTGTGTGTTTGATAACATCAGCACGTTGATGTAGGGACCTGTAGTAATGGGGCCCCATTAGGGAGGTTCCCACTGTAATGTGTTCAGGGGGTTTCAAGTTGTGTCACTGATATCTGCCGTCTGTCAGGGCCCCCTATTAGAAACTAACTAGTGACTACTCAGAAAGAGCCCCGTGCAGGGGCTTTTTGATGTGCTGTCGCTGCAGCGTCTCAAAGCAGTTACATTATTTTGTCATTGAAATTTACTGTCAGCCATCCCTCGGGGGCACCCTTCAGCTCGGGGCCCTAGGCAATTGCCTGTGTTGCCTACCCTGTTGTAAGGCCTCTGTCCACAGCCGTCACCAATATACCTAAGCTTCACACTTGCTACTATACTGGCTTGATTACACAACATAATAAGCACAATATGTTCTACTACAAATTCACATCTCACTCTCACTGTAAAATAATCAATTCTTGCCCACCCTTTATATTTCCTGCCTTGAGTCTCTCCTCCCTGCTCCCTTCCCCCTCCTCCACCACCCCCTCACCTAGGTGTAACACTGCTCTCCCTTTTTATGTCCTCCCTAATAAAATGTTTCTTACCCTTCCTTAGGGAGGGCTGGTGATGGTCACAATTAAGCAATAAAATAAATCAATTTATTTCATTGCAATAACAAAACATGTATTGCTGTCTCATAATGGTTGCACTTCTTGTAGTGTTGACCTTTGACAGCATGTGCAGACAAGAGAAAAAAAAAATTACAAATATATATATATACCAATCATCTAATTTGTTTTTCATCTCTTCTTCCTTATCCACAAAAATGTAAGTTTTAATGTTTCTGGTGTGAGAATCTGAGTCTTTGTTTCTCAGTGTAGCCTTTTTTTTAAATGGTAAAATGATCCTCAAGAAAAGTGACAGGTAAAATGTATATGAAACATATTTTAATGATTTTTAACTACATGTGTATAAGCCATAGAACTTTAATATGGTTTTTCATGATTCCAAAATTATGACTGACAATTTTTATAGGATTTCCATGCAGCAACAGTTTTTCAATTACAATTACAAGTACACCATAATTGTAATGAATTATCAATTACGCGATTGCAATTGATATTGAACCCCCAACCCAAATGTCCATTTCAGAGTTGGTTGAGATGTTGAAAGAATGTGTAAACCTGTTAAACTGTGCGATACGTTTTGTTGGTCTGTGAAAAGTAGAACTGCTGAATGATAAAATGCTTATTTTTAAATGATAAAATATCATATAAACACTCATTTCACAGCAAAAGAAGCACCACCAGGATAACCAGCATGTGCAATAGTTTCATCCCATTAACAAAAACCTAGTCTTTCAAAAAACAGATAAGTATTATTTATGCACAGAATTGATCTGAATCGGTTTATTAGTAGACACACAGCCAGCAGAGGTCCTCATGTGACTGTGTTAAAGGATTTACTGCACCATCACTAGGCACTTCATTCTAAGGAAGCCTTCATCTAAATAAGGCCTGTAGTTTCACTACACACTGGTTACATTGGCAGTTTTAAGGAAATAATTCTAAATGTATTCAACATTTCTGTGTTTTGGAAAGCATGTGTTTGAAGGACACTGAGTATAATTCACTGCAATCCATTGTTCACAGGAAAAAAAAAATTGTATAGAATATTTTGCAAAAATGTTTGCATTGGATGTTGCGTTTTTGACACATGTATTGAGTAATGTTGGGTCAAGTACAGTACAACAGCCCACAGTGTACCCACAGGCAAGTTAGCTGCAATTGCTACAATGACATGTCAAACTGTAATTAACTAATTTACTTATTTTGTTAAAGTAATTAATAATTTAATCATGTTGCATCCTACACAAAGAGCAGCTATGCATAGAGGAAGTGGAGCTCGTAGTAGGGGTGTCCCGATGCGATATCGTTCTGATATTAGCCTCAAAACGAATATCGAGTATTGGATTCAAATTTCTGGATTTTTCCGATTTTTTTTTTTTTCCAATTCAGTTTTTATTTTATTCAATTGTAGAATACTGTAGATATTATGTTGAAGGATAAAATATGTGAAACCAATTGGTTAATAATAAATGGGTCAGTTTTTCTTATACTTACATACCTATATGACTATTGTTCTCTGAGTAACAGTATCAAACCTTTTCTAACATTCCACACTACAAAATAGATTAGATTTTTTTTTTATTTAAAAAAAAAAAGTATGTTTGATTCATGCTGATATCAGATCAATATCGGTATCGGCCGATACGCAAGGCTGCAATATCGGCATCATACCGGAAATGAAAAAGTTGTATCGGTACATCCCTAGCTTGTAGTTTAGCTATGAGGACAGAATGCTTTAAAAAGCATGAAATATGAGAATGTTTTAAGTCTTAGTTTGTGTCCTGGAAAACAGCTGAAAATGAAAAATAAATAAAGTCCAGCAGCACTTTGTCAACAGCATTTCTTTATTCTTAGAAATACCATGTTTTCCAAAAACAGTCACAAGCACTAAGTCTTTTTTTTTTGTTTATGTTCTTTTTTTTTTTTGGGGGGGGGGGGGGTAATTTTCATCAACTTGTTCTGACAATGTAGGACCAAGATGAGACATATAAGGACAAAAAGATGTTGACGGACTACAGCTCAGACTGAGATCCTGACGCTCACGCTGACTGATTAATGTAGATGAATAAATTCTCTTTCTAGAACATCTGAACAATCAAAGCCATCTAATAAACTCCATCCTGCTTTAAAGACTTCTTCATTCTCTCCCAATCCTCTCGTCCAGTGAAGTACGATGCTGTTAGTGGCGATGCCTTCTCCTACAGCACGTCCCTGATCTTCACTAACATGGAAACTTAGACATGGCTTATGTCACCTTAGCAGCTAATGATATATGCAGCTTATCTCTGAGAGGAACCAAAGCAGCTTATTCACTAGGTACACTATGTAAATATAGTTTTTCTTTTTTTAAAATTACATTTATCATATACTCTATGTAATTATTTTCTATCATAAGTATATATATTTTTTACACACACAATATAGCTATATATTGATACATTCAAATAAACCTGGGATTTTTTTTTGTACATAAAAGTTCATAATGAATAGTAACAAAGCTATTCAACCAAACAACACATGACACGCTCCCTTTGTCAGAGCTCAACTTTTCTAACGTCTCATTCAGGGTCTTAAACAATCAGCGCTATAGTTTAAATTAAACTGCTGGAGATGATTCATTTTAAAAGAAAGGCAGAGGTTAGGCCTCAGGTTTATAAATCACATTTGTTTACTCAGAAACAAATGTAGGTGAAAAGTGCTGCTCAACGTCTGTTTTCATCTCCACAGTAAACACAAGTCATCTGTTTAGTAAGAATGAAGTAAATAAACAGAAACTTCAACCTTGATCTATGAGGCCAACAATAAGTCTTTATCTGTAAAAAAAAGAAAAGTCTCTAGCAGCTTTAAAATATGTAAATATTATACGTAGTTTAAATAAATCTAGCATACAAAATAACATATTCTGTACCTGATATTACTGTAGTTTCCAGGATCTCTGATTACAGTACAGTTGCACAAAACTTAGCAGGGGCATGAATAAAGTATGCAAGCTTATTTAAAAGCAAAACCCATGTGCAAATAGATCAACACAGACTAGCATCGTCTACGTCTGTAGTGTATGCTGGTTCCATAAAGATTCCTTCACTTTAACCCAGTTGAAAACAAATACACACATAGCACAATGAATGTCACGCTGCAAACTACAGATTGGAGGAGGGCACAGTATCAGAATTATGCAGATGTTTTGTTTAATAATTGGACAGGTGGTAACGTGGCTAAGAGCTGACAAAGCTTCATCACAAATCAGGATGTGATTTCCAATCTGAGGATTTTGCCACAGTGTTTTCAAATGTATTTATACAAAGAATAGTATATTAATCATATTACTTCAATAAAGTCAACAGGTAAAAACCAATGTTTGAATAAATCTCATTTATAGAATTTAGTTACTTTAAGAATAAAGTCCGATCAATGGTTAAAGTTACTGTCAAAAGCATGGAGATTTTAGCATTAAAAGTAATTAAAATGAGGCAAGCTACATATTGTCAAGTTTATAAAAGAAAACATTTCGTTTTTCACAACTATAATCCTATTTGACTCATTTCCCACTTTATTTATTAAAGCAGTGGGTGAGCAGTTTATGGTTTTCCTTTTAATTTAGTTCTTTCAATCAAGAATTTTCTGTTTTCTGACATTTAATATTCAGACTGTTTTTACTTCTTTTACCAGAGCAACAGTGTTCTGTTGAGTAATATTGATTTTATACCAAAACTTTCAAAATCTGCTGACTGTTGTGGCTGAGTAATTGATCAGGGCACCCAGTAAGAGGTAAATTGTGCTCGCTGCGCTCTGTTTTCACATCTATATCTGCTAGACTGCTTTTAGAACCTGTGCTGGAGCTCAAAGCCTCCCACAGAAGCCCAGGCTGCTCACAATGGTGCTGTGTCTTCCAGTGCTCCAGGACCAACTCCTTAGTATTCAACACTTTGCTGCAAAGCACACAGTTAAAGGCTGCATCTGCAGCCAGTACACCAAAGCATCCGCCCCCTGCTCCTGTGAGGGTGCTGGAGGCTCTTTCCTGATGGCATGACATGATATGTTTCTTAAGTTTGGAGAAAGTAAAAAACCCTGCATCGCAGGTGCCACACTTGGCCAGGTTGCGTCGCTCCTTCAGCTGTCGCCAGTAGTGGGCGGCGTGCTTCACTAGCTCTAGCTCAGGTTCACGGTTTCCCCGTAAGTGCTGGCTTTCCAAATAGTGGATGTGAACCTCCTCCCCGTGGACATGCAGCAAATGCATCTTCATATCAGCAAATGTAGGAGTGACAACTTGGCAGCGGCCACATTTAATCTGCAACTCTTGTGGGTCTTCACGCTCCTGCCCATTGGATTCTGAGAAATTTGCCCTGAGAAGAAACCAAAATTAGGAAATGACTTTAAGGCGATAACATTTGTACATTGGTGGAAACTATCAGTTGATTGTTATTGTCACCACTTGTTTTTGCTTTTCATATACAGGAACTGTATCTTGGGCCAAGATATTGCAATATTAAAATGTCACAAGATATATCGTTGATGATACGAGTGGTATCACAACAGAAATCAACATGATTTACTACGAATCAGATTGTTTTTATATTCTTATTTAGAGGAAAAAGTCTTACCCAGAGTAAATATGTACAGTTAGTATGACCAGAGTTACTGTAGTTTTTTTTCAGTTTTTTTCCCCCTTTCCAAAAATATTGCATCATGAATCCATTATCGTATATTACAACATGTGCAACATGTGAGCCGGGGAACACATGCTCCACATATATAATTTAGTAACACTTCAAAACAAACCCCAAAAACACAAAAAATTATGGGAAAATATACAAAAAAAACCTGCAAAATGACAAAAAACAACATTTAGGAAAAAATATACAAAAGGACAAGAATGTACACAAAAGGACAAAAACAATACACACAACATGACAACAAAAACATGTTAATAATGTGGCCCCTAGATCAGACAATCACAATTTTGTCACCCTGCTGTGATAAAAGTGTCCAATATCTAGTTTATTGTATCAGATTATGAACAACTCCAAGCCCAATCAAATAGCCTTACCCATCTGTAGGCATTACTTCCTCATGATGAATAACTGACGGCTCCACTGTCAGTAGCACCTTGTGGACCTCTCTCAGATGGCTGAAGTACACCCCGACATATCCAAAGGATTTCTCACAGAACTCGCAGCACAGAAATCGGCGTGGTCGTACATCAGAATGGTGGAGCTTTGTGTGCGTACTCAGACTGCCTGAGTGGGCATAGGCCTTGCGGCACACGGGGCAGACATGCGGTCGGTTGTTGGTGTGAGTATTCACGTGGCTCTGAAGATGATGCTTAAATTGAAAACAATGACTGCAATTTGGACATCTATGGAGCAGATGGCTGTCAAACATTCTAGAGTGGGAACCACTTTGTAGGTCAAAGGTGACTGGAGTCTGCTGTGTGGGACTATCCAAGGCCTTGAAGGCAGTTGTGCTCTGGAGCTGATGTCTTAGTATGAAGTCCTGCTCTTGGCTTTCTGAGGTAATCGCAGGCAAACTGACAAGCTGGGGTAGCCTTTCCATCACTAAAATAGGTTTTGGGCGGATGCTGCGGTATTTCTTGGAAAAATCTACTTCCTTCAGTTTGGAACTTGGAACAACTGCTGGTGCTTTCTCAGAAACCCTTCTTCGAAAGAAAGACAAGGACCTCTTCTTCCTGGCTTCAAATGCTAAAATGTCTTCTATTGTCTTTTTCTTTCGTCCCCTTTTTTTGGCCGGTGTTTTATTAATGGGTTTCAGAATAGGGATGGTCTTGGCCTGAGACTGCAGTGTGGAAGTTAGTGTTTGGGAGTTACTGAAGGTTGTATCAAGGATCTTAGATGCAACAAATGTGCTGGTGAGTCCTGGTAGTATGGGTTTTTCCTGGGGCAAATTGCAGAGGGTGGTAGCTGTAATGAGGGTGTTCTTCACTTTGGAGTAGGGCAGAATGGGCCGTTTACCCTTAGGAGTGGATGGAGCAACCTGAACGGTTTTACTGAAGATGGCTGGAGTCAGGGCTGTGATACTGCTCTGAGGATGGGCTGTGGCTTGCTTTGATTGGCACAGCCTCACTGCTGGTTTACTTGAAGAGGGTTTTAAGGCAGTAGATGTTGAATGCAGGTTTTGAACCGGGTCATTTGTAGCAGCACTTTCTGGCACTTCTTCCAACTGAGATGCTTGATAAATAACTGAACTGTCTCGTAAATGAGTTGTGACAGAGATGTCAGAGGGGACTGGATTCATGAAAATCAGCTGCTCTGAAGGCTCTTCTTTTGTTTTGACCATTTCTTTCATGTGGTAGGTATCTTGGCTAGTTTTCATGACCACTGGTGACCCACCACTAATCTCAGACTTGTTTAACCTCATTACTGAAGCAGTGCCAGTCGTTTTCTGAGATTTAAGCCTATTTTTAGTCCCCTTGTATCTTGTTCGTTGGTAACGAGGAATAGGCAACTTTAAGTTATTTTGAATTGAGTTAGATTGTTGAGTTGGCGTGGGAGGTGAGACTGTAGGGGGGAGTGCAACCAGAGAGAAAGTTCCTTCCTGACCTGTAATCTGCATCAGTGCATAGTTTTGTGAGGGCACAATGATGGATTTGGGTCTGGAATTGGTCGTTGCTTCGGGGATGGCAGGGGGAGGATGGCAGGGCAGTACTGAGGGGGATGGGGAGGGCAAAAGTACTGGGGCCTTAGGGGCAATACTTCGGAAATGGAGGCTCTTCATTTGATGGGCTGGACCCGTTCGTCCAACTGAAATGCAAAAAGAAAAAAATACTTATAATACGCAAAATGTTTTACTGCTTTGTTGCTGCAAATTTTATTTTTAAAATTTTAATGTACCTGAAAGTAAGTTTCTTCCTTATATGGATTTGTCCTTGCAATTCTTGAAATTTTGGAAGTTGGAAACTTCCTATGGGAAATAACAGGAATTTAAAATATTGAAGGTTGGCCCATATCAACCATATTTTTAAGTATAGTTGGGAAGTCTAATTTAGCATCATCTTGACTTTAACAACCAGACGCAAGTACTTGAGAATATCTCAGCTATTCCTTAATGGCACTCTGCTTACTGCAGGGGTGTTGAGGACACTGTGTTCCTTGCCTGAAAGGGCCTTGAACAGGAGTTTGCTGTTATGAGGTGTTTTTTGTCATTTAATTTAATTTTCAAATAAGGGGTCAGACAATATTGATGTTTTTGTTGTAAAAGAATTGATTGTTCAATCATAATTACCGTACTTTCTGCCAATCCTAAAAAAACAAGATGCTTACAAAAGTTTAAACATCTACTTAAATATGTTGAAAATGCAATGTTTTCACACTGTATTGTTTTGTATGGATGCTAATATGTTTGGATGTGATAGCTTTTTTTTTTTTAAAAGACTAACTAAACCCCTGCTTTCTGCTGACCTGCCACTACGGGGTAAATTAAAAAACATGCCTTGATTATGGGCATTACTTCTGTAACAGTAAGACACGCTGAGTCACGCAGGAAGACACGTGCAACAATGAGAAGTACATGGAGGTCCACACACAGAGAGACAGGAATACACACGTGTCTGTAAATACACACACACAGAATCTGCTGTTTATAGAAGCACAGTCACAAACATCACCACAGCTGCTTTACACGGAGCATTAGACTTCTGCATTAGAACTGTCAATCAATGCTCACTGAAGGCTGTGATTGGAGGAAACCCTCCTCCCTCCTCTAAGCTTAAATAGGAGAAGCAAGGCCAACAGTGAAAGTTGGTAAGGTATGATGGTCACAATAATCCATCTCAGTCAATAGCAAAATTCAACTGTAATAGTCGCCGTTCAACTCTTAAAGGGCAGTGACTGAGATTTCACAACTAAAAATGCTGAATTAAAATACTTATACTAAAATGTTAAAAGTTGGATTAGGATCAATCAACAGCACTACTTAACACCCAAATGTCAGGCTAGAAGTATTGAATCTTAGTTTTGTTGTTTTTGATGCACTATAACTCAGATCGTACAGTGTGATTATATCAGTAAGAATCTGAATTTTATTCAGTGACATTTTTGACTCTCTCTTACTGCCAGAACAACCCGCCGCTGGTGTTCTGGGCCCTGATGATTTACAAATTAAGCACAGTCTGTAATGAACAGATTTACACAAAAGAAAAAAGATCAATAAGTCTCATTGTCGTGACCAGCCATTTACAGGGATAATTGGGAATGCAACCTTCAGGTTTTAGCATTACATCCTTGGATTTTAGGAGAAAGAGGTGCACACTGTGAATAAGTTGTGCAACTTAAGATGCAATAAATGTGCTTTAGAAGTCTATTAAAGTACAGAGATACTTTACATTAACCTGATGGATGCTAACTAATGTGAGAATTAAGTTTTAGTAAACTGCAACATCAGCGAGATCATGATTAGAGGTTTGCCAAAATATCGATGATACATCGCAAGGTTTTGTCTCGCAATACGTTATCGATTCACTGGTGCCAAATTTTTTTTTTTTATTAATTATTTAGATCAGGCAACACAAGGATAAAGTTAAGGAATCAACAGGACTTTTCCCCTACAAACAGTCCTGCTCTGAGAGCTAAATACATTATAGAGGTTATTCCACATCACTATAAAAGCTTGATGAGGAAAGTGCAAAGTATGTGCACTAATGATTCCTCTATTAAATGGAAGAAAAGGAAGCAAGAACCTCAAGGAAGCTACTGGTCTTCTAATTTTAGGATCAAACGTTGGGGAGGCAAAGAGGAGGGGCAAAGAAGCAGGAAAGTTATCTGTGTCTGACTTTGTTGACTCTCGCGTGGGTAAATATCTTTAACCCAGCATCCTCTCTCTCTCTAGGAGGCAGTCGCACAGCTCTTTGATTCTTTTTTTTTTGTACCTCCTCCTCTTTCCATCCTCTCCTCACTTTCACCACCTCCTCCAGCTTTCTCTGGATCTTTCTTCTGTTTTCCCAACCCTCCCTCCTCTGCTTAGAGTACATGAGTAAATAAAGCATGTTGTATGAGATACTAATTAGTGCCGCTTCAGGGACATGATGAGCTCAGAGATGTAAACAATATGAGAGGAGAAAAGATAAAGGTGAGATGAACCTGGGGGAGGGAACTAGTCCTGGTCAAATCCAGTATACGACAGGTAAAACCATCAACTTAAAACATGACGGCAACCCAACTTAATCATCACTATGGAAAACAAAGGAGGCAAGAATGAAGAACGGAAGAATGTGTAAAGGGTGACATTCTGTTGTTGCAAAAACAATCAGCAGCAAGTGAAGACTATCACAAGAAAAAAATAAAAATTATGAAAAAAAAAGCTGCTAAAAAAGAACCAAACATGTTTGTAAACCTTTAAATATTTCACAGAATAGATTGTGTGTGCCCACATTGTACATAAAGTAGTGCTCGTTTTAAAATACATTGATTAATGGGTCATTAACAATGACCATGCAACCTACTAGGGGTGGGAACCTCATATGATACGCGATACAAAGCTCACGATAACAATTATCTCACGATATGACGATACTGCGATCAATGATATATTGGTCAGAAATCAATCTACAATAATCTATGACAAGAAAAAAAAAAGATTAAGTGAAAAAATACAATTTTTATTTTATATCTCTGAAAGACAATAAATTTAAAAAGTGTCCTATGAACAGTGACACTATTTGAGTGCAACATTTCTGTAAATAAGTGTCAACATAGCAATGTAAATGAATAAGTATCTCCAATAGTGCTTTCTGTAAACAAAAAATAGGGTCTTTATTACCAGTGACACCAGTATAGTGCAATATTTCAGTAAACAAGATATTGGTTCCTTCAACAAACAGTGAGAACATTTCTGTGAAGACCTACCAGCACATTTTAGTGAAAAAGCAGAAAAGGTTTTGAAGAAAAACAAAAAAAATCAATACTGAGAGCGAGCATATTGATAATCAATTGTCCGAAAAAAGATATTGCGATATATCGGCGTATTGAGATATCGTCACACTCCTACAACCCACGATATATTCAATGACAATTTCTGTTTGATCTGATTGAAAAACCAACACACTTTAGCTAGGCCTGGTGTTCCATAGCCATAAAGACAAACTCCAATAATCCAACACAAATAAACCCTTTTCTTGCTTGATTTCAGTCAATTGTTCATGCATTTTTAATGGTGGCTTTCACTCGTCTACCTATAATCTACCTATACTAATACAGTGCCCATCGGAAGTATGTATTCATATAGTGGGAGGAGCTTAAGTAGAGCTCTCAATTATGACCAAATGAGTATGTGTTTGAAAATTGGATGTACAAAGAGGTGTACATACTCTGTAGTGTTATATAAAGGGGTTTATTTGCGGGTGCAAAGTAAAATAGTGTTCTGCTTTAGGTATTACCACTCACTCGTTCCCTCTGTCCACAGTCACCACCATTATAGCTAAGCTTCACACTTGTCACCAGACTGGCTTGATTACACAACATAATAAGCACATTATGTTCTACTTCACATCTCACTCTTACTGTAAAATAATTTATTCTTCCCCACCCTTTCTATTTCCTGCCTTGAGTCTCTCCCCCCACTCCCCCCCTCCCCCTAGGTGTAACACTTCTCTCCCTTTTTACATCCTCCCTATAATAAAATGTTTCTTACCCTTCCTTTGGGAGGTCTGGTGATGGTCACAATTAAGCAATAAAATACATTTATTTCATTGAAATAACAAAACATGCATTGCTGTCGCAAAATGATTGCACTTCTTGTAGTGTTGACCTTTGACAGCATGTTCAGACAAGTAAAAAAAAAAAAATGCAAGGATCGACCGATCGACGACCCCCCAAAAACAGGAAGATCGACGCATCCTTAGTTACAAGGACTTGCACACTTAATCTCCTCACAGGTAAAGAAGCATGAAAGTTAAAGTTAGAGAGCATTGGTGTGATCTGACAAAACTCAAGACATGATGAGGGAGGGGACTTGAATTTACTTAAGCACTTTCAAACTTTCTTTCCTCACCTTTTTTTAATAGCACTTCATACATTCGCTCAGGGGATAGGGAAGTGCCTCTCCATTGGGGAATGGAGAGGCACCATAACAGGGTTTTGGGTAGCCTCACAGATTTGGGCCTGTCGGGTGGGGTCCCGGCCCCTCTGTTGATGGCTGGGCCGCCGTGTAGAGATTGGGAGGGTGCGGTGGGTCTCTGGGGGGCATGGAGGGGTGTTGCAGGGGGCTCTCTTCGGGCAGTGCCGGCCTGGTGGGGCGTGGGGGTGCCCCTTCTCTATGGGTGGGGCTTGGTGCTTGTCTCATCTCCTGGTTGCCTTGGGGGCGCGCCTCGTGGCGTGTGGGTATGGGGCGGCCTGCCACGCCTGTGTGGGGGGTGGGTGCGCTGGGGGGTGCTGGCGTCTGCACCGGGGTTGGGGGCGGGATTGCTTGGCGATCCGGGGTGGTGCTCTTTGCTGGGGGGCGGCTTGGGCTGCGCCCTGCTGGCGGGGGGCCTTGGGGTTGGGGTCGGTGGCGGGATGCGCTGGGTGCTCGGCTGCTTGGGGTTTCCTCAGATGTGTGTGTGGAGGGGGGGGGGGGGGGGTGTGTGGCTGCCTCTCGGCCTGGGATCTTGGGGGCGTCTGGAGGGCTGCGCCTGGGGCTCCCTGGCCACCACTCTTTCCGCTGGCCTGGCTGCATGGAGCTGACTGGAAGTTCCAGTCAGCTGCCAGGAATTGCCGTAAACTCGGAACAAGGTGAGAAAGTCTCCAACCCAGCTTCTAGGACTAAGGTTTTCACATGTAAATGACCATGCTGTGATCTCTACAAATGCAAATCAGGACTGTCTCCACTAAAAACACACACAAGTCTCTGGGAGCCAACATGTTTACATGGGAGCTTTAATTCCTCTTTAAAGCAAAATAAAAGTTAATTCCTCTTAAAACTGACCTTGTAAACACTTAATTCGTAATGCACATTTAATTCTGAATTAAATTTAAATCTGAATTAGATAAATGTGGCTTCCAGTCTGAATTTAGAATAATGACCAATTTGAGTGTTTACACAGGAAAGGTGTGCATTTATTTTGTCCTTTTGTGTATTTTTTTTTATAAAATGTATGTTTTTGGAGTCATAATATGTATGAGTTATTTTGTGCATTACTGTTTTGTTCATTTTGTCATAGTTTTGTGTGTTTTTCTGTCATTCTGTGTATACTTGTTATTGTCCTGCTCCTTGTGAGGCATTTAGTGCATTTATTTTGTCCTTTTGTGTATTTTTCCTGTAAAATGTATGTTTTTTGGAGTCATATTGTGTATTTGTGTTGTCATTTTGCATTTTTTGGAGTACATTTTGTGTATTTCTGTTGTCATTTTCTATTGTGAGCCATTCTGTGTATTACTTTTGCTGTTTGGTTTATTTTTGTAGTAATGTTGTACAACTTTTGGAGTATTTTCTATGTTTTTCTTGTCTTTTACTGTATTTTCCTGTAATGTTGTAATTCTTTATATTTTTTACTGTATATCCTATAAAATGTATGATTTTTGGAGTTATTGTGTATTTGTGTTATATTTTTTGCATTTTTTTATGTTGTTGGGGATGTAATGTATTGTGAATGGCACAACAAATTATATGTGGCAAGTTAAAAAGCAATGCACTAATAGTTTAGATTAAAACACCGAATTCATGAGTTTAAATACCAGTTACATGTTAAAAGACAGTTAAAAGTGTAAAAAGAGTGTTAAATAGACATGATTTACTTGACTCTATTGTTAAAATTGAGATTGAGTGATGTTTATCTGTGATCCACTGAGTGTTCTGAGTTAGACTATCTGGGATCGATTGGTCTCGTCTCCACCCCCACACTTGCTGTTTTCCTCATTCTTCTAACGCTTCTGATGGAGGAAGAAGATCTGAATGACATTTGTGATAATTTCACCTCTTTTCAGGTATGTTTATGGTCAGAAACACAGCTTATATGTCATAAGTTACTAACAAGTAAAGAGTTTCATAACGTTGTAGTTTTGATATTTGAGTAGTAAGCTAGCAGACGAGCCCGTGCCATGCGTAGCGTGTTCTGTTGTTGCTCATATGAGCAGAGATGTGTTTAAAATATGATTTAATGTTCTATGTAGTTTGACTTAAGCACTTTGATTAGCTCAATATGAATTTAAGACTTACATATTTGATGTTTGAAAGAAAAGTGAGAAAATTATTTATTACAGTTAAATATTGTTTTTCATTATTTAAAGGAAATGTGTGTCCTACCTCCACCACTATTCGTTTTAATGAAAGTGCAGTAAATGTGTACTTTTGTACATTGTTATATTTTTTGTAAACATGTATTCAATTCTACTAAACACTCTTGGTGAAGAAGCAGACTTGAATCATTTTTGTGATTATTTCTCCTCTTTTCAGGTGTGTAACATATACAAGTTATAAGTATATTATAGACGGGGTCCTCGGTGGACGGTCGTTCTCTAATGCCGACTACAATGGCATTGAGATGTGAGTTGAGGAGCTCCACACAACGTAGCAGGTAAGCTAACTCCTGTTTTTGTTCAAACTTTACTTTTAACGTTACCACACCTACTATCACTACGACATCTAGTACGACCGCCACAACAACTTCCATTATATTATGGTTATTAGCCCAGTGTTTGTGGGTGACACAAAACCCCGGAAAAATACCAGACATATACTGGACTGTGTGGGTGTGTTTGTGTGCATGCGTTAATCAATGTATGCTAATATTAATGTTTATCTTAAGAGTTTTGAGGGAAGATGAGAAAATATAAACATGTCCATTATTCCCTGTTTTTCAAATAAAGAGGGCTCTATGCTGGAGGATAGTCCGTGCACTCAGGGCTTCATCCACCCCTATCACTGGTAGATTGGTGGTGATGGACCTGTTTTAGGATCAAATATTTTATTTATGCATACTTATTCTTCATGAGACCCCTGACAGACTTGTTTGTTCCCTGACCAGGGTATTGGGGAATGATCTGATCTTATTGATGACAGACCTGGTCCATCCCTGGCTGGTGATCATGTTATGGATCAATGGATGCTGCAGGTGTTGAGCCCAGGGTAACAAAAAGTAAGTGTTATACTTAATACACATATTTTCTGTGTGTCATGGCTATGGGATCAAATTAGGGTCATAAGATTTTGTGCTCAAAAAAAAAAATCTGTGTGAAAAAATATTTGTATTTTTAAAACACATTTTGTGTCTGCAATATTCCTTTTTTGTGCATCTGAGAACTTTTCTCTTACAAGTACAAAACCAAAAACACAGATGAATTGTGACCCTGGTAAATAATAATAGCTTTCTCTTTAAAGTGAATGTCTATCCCTGCTGCTTCACCAAAGTTAACTTTTATTTTACACTAAGTTGTGAATTTTTTTATTTTCTTTTTTATTTATAGTTTTTATTTATCGTGATTTTCATCATTATCGTGATAAATACCAGAAATTATCGGGATACATTTTTTTTTGTCAATATAACCCATCCCTACCAAGAGGCACAAGAGTTAAAGTTTGTGTGTGACCCAGACAAGGGGAACGTAGCAGTAAAGTTTGTTTTTATTTTTTTTTAATAGAACTCTACTTTCATTATGTTTCACCTGTGTCTCTTATTCTCAATGATCTGCTATAGTGATGTGTAGTTCTCACTAAACAATATTAGCAATAATAATTAGTATAATATTATAATTTTTTTTGTATTATTATAATAAAATTGGGAGGGGCATATGACCATATGACCCAACTGTAACCAATGAGTGAGGGACTTTCTGTCCAATCGCAGGTGATTTTACTTCTGAAATGTCTGGTTTCATCCAATGGTTTGTTAGTTTCAGTCAGGCAGGCTAGACATTGAAATGCTAATCAATTACAGCCATTCACTCAGTCAGGGAGGACAGACATTGAAATTAATTAGAGCCATTCACAGTGCAGGATTTGTCCCTGGTGGCGTAATGTGTTACTGATAGTAGCCTTTGTTACTTTGGTCCCAGCTCTCTGCAGGTCATTCACTAAGTCCCCCCGTATGGTTCTGGGATTTTTGCTCACCGTTTTTGTGATCATTTTGACCCCACGGAAGAGCATATGGCCTTGATTTTAATGAACTAAAAGTCTACCCTGAAAATCCTCTGCTATCAGATCACTTTTTAATATCTTTTAACATTATCCTAGAGGATCTCGCACTGTGCAATAAAATAGTTACGAGTAGAAATCTGTCCAATAGTGCTGTGGCTAAATTTAAAGAGGCCATTCCTGCTGCCTTAAACTCAGTGCACCATCCAATAAATAACTATGATATTAATTATAGCCCCTCTCAACTGGATCTGCTTGTCGATAGCTCTGCTAGTCTACTAAAATCCACCTTGGACTCAATTGTCCCATTGAGAAAAAAAACTATTAAACGTCAGAGGAAAGCTCCGTGGTTTAGCTCTGAAACTCACACACTCAAACAAACAACCCGTAAATTAGAGAGAATGTGGCGCTCCAATAAAACAGAGGAGTCATGAATACTCTGGCAAGAAAGCCATAGTAAATACATGACAGCCTTACGACGTACTCGATCTACATACTACTCCTCACTAATTGAAGAAAATAAAAATAATCCGAGGTACCTTTTCAGCACTGTAGCCAGGCTAACACAAAGTCAGAGCTCTATTGAGCCCATGATTCCTCTAGCCCTCAGCTGAGGACTTTATGACATTTTTTAACGATAAAATTCATAAGATTAGAGATAAAATTAGCCACTCCCTGCCTTCACCTGGGCCTGCTGTACCATTAAATGTAAATAGGCCTAACCTAAACTGTTTCACACATATAGGACTTCAGGAACTTAACTCTATTATTTCATCCTCCAAACCATCGACGTGCCTTTCAGATCCGATCCCAACTAAGCTGTTTAAAGAAGTTGTTCCCCTGGTCTGCCCATCTTTGTTGGAGACAATAAATATATCCCTATCAATAGGCTACGTGCCACAGTCCTTTAAAGTAGCTGTAATCAAACCCTTCTCAAAAAACCTACTCTTGATTCCAGCACTTTAGCAAACTACAGGTCTATATCTAATCTTCCTTTTATTTCAAAGATTCTTGAGAAAGTTGTGGCGGCTCAGCTCTGTGACTTCCTTCAAAACAACAGCCTGTTCGAGGACTTCCAGTCAGGTTTTAGAGCTCAACACAGCACAGAGACTGCTTTAGTTAAAGTAACTAATGATCTACTCTGGGCTTCAGATGAAGGACTGAAGGACTCAGTGCTGGTTTTATTAGATCTTAGTGCAGCTTTTGACACTATAGATCACTATATTCTACTAGAGAGATTAGAGGAATTACTTGGAATCACAGGGACTGCCCTAAACTGGTTTAAGTCCTACCTATCTGATAGGTACCAGTTTGTACACGTGAATAATAAGTCTTCTGTGTACACTAAAGTAAGCTACGGGGTTCCTCAGGGCTCTGTGCTAGGTCCAATCCTCTTCTATATCTATATGATCCCCCCTGGTAATGTTATGAGAAAATAGGTGAGACAAATCAGCTATCTAAACTTGAGGCCTGTCTAAAGGACATTAGGGCCTGGATGGACCAAAATTTTCTTCTTCTTAACTCAGACAAGACTGAGGTCATTGTACTGGGCCCACGACACCTTAGAGAAACCTATGCTAGCCTAACTGCCCTAGATGACATTACTCTGGCACAAAGCCAACTGTTAGAAACCTTGGGGTTCTATTTGATCAGGATTTATCCTTCAACTCTCACATACAACAAACTTCAAGAACTGCCTTCTTTCATCTCCGTAACATTGCTAAAATCAGATCTATCCTGTCTCAGAGCGACGCCGAAAAGCTAGTCCATGCTTTTGTTACCTCTAGACTGGATTATTGTAATTCTCTTTTAGCAGGCTGCCCGAGCAAGTCAATTAAGACACTTCAGCTGGTTCAAAATGCTGCAGCACGTGTACTTACTAAAACTAGGAGAAGAGATCACATTACTCCTGTATTAGCCTCTCTGCATTGGCTTCCCATAAAATATAGAATAGAATTCAAGATTCTTCTTCTCACTTAAAAAGCCCTAAATGGACAGGCACCAGTCTATCTCAAGGAGCTCGTAGTGCCATACAATCCCCCCAGAACACTACGCTCTCAAAATGC
Source organism: Gouania willdenowi (assembly GCF_900634775.1). Taxonomy (NCBI): domain Eukaryota; kingdom Metazoa; phylum Chordata; class Actinopteri; order Blenniiformes; family Gobiesocidae; genus Gouania; species Gouania willdenowi. The sequence goes on from NC_041063.1 coordinate 3,757,245, forward strand.
TGGCCTACTCGTTGTTCCATTTGTCTCTGAAAGTAGTATAGGAGGAAGAGCTTTCAGTTATCAGGCCCCACTTCTCTGGAACCATCTACCAACCACGGTTCGGGGGGAAGACACCCTCTCTACCTTTAAGGTTAGGCTCAAAACATTCCTCTTTGGTAAAGCTTTTAGTTAGGAACCAGCTCATAGCTCATAGTTAAGATGCAATAGGCATAGACTGCCGGGGGGGTCTGGCATGCTCGGTTGGAGAGAGGTTGGAGAGGGCGTTAAGAGAGAGGTCATTTAGGTTAGAGACGGACCGGAGAGGGACCCATTCCTCTCTCTAACACTCCCTCTATGTCTGCTTCTTCCCTTGTGTGTTTGCTCCTGTACTCCTTCTAGCTTTTGTCTTGCAGGTCCGTGGGATCCTCATTTGGAGTTACAGAGTCTCAACAACTCTGTCTCCACCCTTTCCTCTGCACACACCCAACACAGCATAACGTGGATGGCTGTTCATCATAGGAATGGGATCCACACAAGGTTCCTGCTGCTTAACAAAAGGTTTTCCTTGCCGCCATGATGAATTCATGTTGGGTGTGGGATAAATATGTATGTGTATATACATATATATGCATATGTGTGTATCCATAAAATGAAGAGTCCGTCCTTAAGACTGCTCTACTGTAGTGTCTTGAGATACCATTGGTTATGATTTGGCGCTATACAAATAAAAGATTGATTGATTGATTGACTTATTTTACAGAGGGATTTACCAATTAATTCATTAAAAATGCTATAATGTGATTTTGTGAATTTTTTTCCCATTTTGTCTCTCATAGTTGAGGTATACCTACAGTGATGTTGCTCGGTACGCGTCCTGCGTCCCTGACGCATACAAATCTAAAAGGACGCAGTAAATCCATTATCCATGCATCCCAGGGACGCACCTCATTTTTCCCATGAAAAACGACACATTGTGAACAACAACTTATGTTTAAAATCACAGTAACTAGCAAAAGAAACCTAGCCGTCAGCGGACCCCTTTACGCATTAACTTAGCGCAGACATTATCCCACTGAGTACATGCTACAGTAGTTTAGCCAACTAGCCAGTTAACGCGGATTTCATTTCAAAATGTTTCCTGGGATTGCTTATTAAGTGCACCGCCCTCCCCCTGAAAGCTCCGTCCGTGCTTCGTGTCGCGCAGCAGCGCTCCGTGAATACGTAATCATCTTTAATCATCTTCACCCTGCTCAGTGTTTGAACCGTTGTGTCTGGTTAACTAAGAATAACTCAGTCCGTATTGTCCTTAAGTTCTTTTTATTCCAGCCTTTTGTCCGTGTCTCATCCGTACTCATTCACAGTCAGTAAGCTACAGCAACTACAAACGTTTCAATGGGAACCGGTTTACAAAATAAAAGTCCGTTGTTAGAATGTTACATTCTGACAACATCTCATCAGAGCTACAGAAGATAGGATCATTTAAATAAGGTTAATTTAAACTAAGTTGATCAAACCTTAATCATTAAACCTGATCAGATTCAGTAAACCATTGATCCCTCAGGGGAAATTGGGTGACATTAATGCTGTTCTCATACATCTTTTAATGAAATATAAATAATTAAAAAGGAGCAATTAGAATAATCCATGTCACTACAATTTATATCTACCTTTTAATTGTATCTTACTTTATTTTTGATATACATTTTTGTTTAATTTTTGAGTTTTTTATGTATTAGTATTTATTTTGTTTCCTCACAGGAGTAAAAAACAAACATTTTCTTTAAAAAATGATAAATATTTCTAAAAAAAAAAAACAATTTAAAAAAAAAAGTGGAAAAACGGAATTTGGGGAGAAAAAAAATGGAATTTGGGAAAAAAGAAAACAGAAATTGTAAAAAAAATAAAACAGATTTTATAGGGCCCTAAGTCAAAGATACAAACTTCTCAGTAGTAATCAGTGATGTTGCTAGGTACGATACATTGTGAACATCAACTTATGTTTAAAATCACAGTAACTAGCAAAAGAAACGTAGCCGTCAGCGGACCCCTTTATGCCTTAAATCAGCGCAGACATGATCTTAAGATGCTTACAATACACCACAAACATATCTGCATCATTTTATTTTTCTCAACAGACTTTGCACTGTGTTAGTTAGTTACATTTTGTGCTATAAGTTTCATAGTGATTGACCTTATTTCATTTGATTTAGTTGATCTTCAGACAAGAAGATTTTGGCGACAATTTATTTTTTGACTTTGTTATGGTGATGAGAATGTTTTGTTTGTGTTAAAATCAGCACTTTTATTGATTATTTATTTTTGTACAACAGACACCATTTTGTTTTCATTTGAATTGTATTTGTTTAAATTCAGATACATTTTGAACATACAGTACATGAATATATCTGCTAATTATAGACATATACCACAATTAACAGAGTTTAACACTGCAATTTAAGAAATAGAAGAATATAAGAAATAGAAAGAAATAATTTTTTTTTTTATTGGGGACCCATTGAATTTCCCAGAGACCCACTCAAATCACCACCTGTGGGTCCTGGGACTCACTACATTGAAAACCTATCATCACTGTACCTATGATGAAAATTACAGGCCTCTCATCTTTTTAAGTCGGAGTACTTGCCCAATTAGTGGCTGACTAAATACTTTTCTGCCCCACTGCATGTTTTATTTCTACCCATGTGAGGTGGTTAGGACAACCATGTGCTATTTGCTTTGAGGTGGTACATTTGGATGACAAATTGAAAATGCCTCTGCTGTGATGAAGAAGGATCAATTATTTAATTTAAGCTCTTTGAAAACTGGATGTTTATTAATTCTTCCCAAATGTTGAGTTGAACACAACATTGTCCATTTTGAATTCTTGTTAATGTTCCCATTTGATGATTCCTGTTGGGCTGAGTTTTAAATGTTGCAATAATAAATATTTTTGCATAATGTAAGCTTATTGGTCCACTCCTATGTTTATAAGAGTATTATAAAGTTGAAAAATATCCTTTTAATGTACAATCAGAACAAATACAAAATATGTGATTCATTAGCAATTAATCATGTTAATTATGGAAGTCATGTGATCAGAAAATGTAATTGTTTGACACCCCTAGTATTGATATCTAACAGCAAACACAGTCTTATTAAAGGTACACCGCTAACCTTTTGATCTAAAGAGTTGACCCATATGAGTTATTTTAAATTATTCCTCAGGACAATATACAGCGCTCGACAGTATCAATGCTCCGAGCGGGGCGTCCCTCTTAAAATATCGACTATGTAAGTTTGGAGAGAAGGACCATCTTTGGCCAGGTCATGTGACCTGGAGAATACCTGGAGAACGTTTCCCTTTACGGCAGTCACGTGACCACATGCTCGGATATACTCATTGGGCTCAGGCTTGCGCTACTATTTCTCCGCCTGTTCGACTCCTGCTCATTGCCGAGGCAAGCAGAAGGTTTAAAACTGCTTCTGAGGAGGTTAAAAAGATGCCGCCGAGAGTCGGCCGACCCGCCCGGCGCCTGACACTACCCCGCGCATGCCAGGTCAACCCCCAGGCCGATGACGGCAGCGAGGCCAGGGAGTGGGGGGGGGGGCGCCACCAACACGGCAAGGAGGGCCAAGCGCCAGGCCTCCGGCGGTGGGGAGAGGAGGGCAGCGGCTGCTCCTCCAGCTGCAGCGCGAGCCCAGCTCCGCTTCGCACCCCAACCGAACCGACCCAGCCCATATAGCCAATCCCTATCCCGAAGTTACAGGTCAACTACTGTCAGCAAACACAATCAAAAGACAAGGGAGTCTGGAGCGACTGACTGTTCGTTGATTTTTGCAACAGTGCTGCGGCGCTTGTGGCCACCAAGGGCGCTTGACGTGAAAGCTACAGGTCTAGTGCCCCTAGTGGCCAAAATTTACACAGTGTGTCTTTAAACATGTTACAATTGACCTCTATAAACATAAACAATTATATGGAAAAGTGTATTATAAACAATATTAACGATACCACAGCATACAGCATAGCGGCTAACATGGCTAATACACAAATTAGGAACAGGAACAACAATAACAACACAATCCCCATTCCTAACCAATTCTCAAGACAGGAGAGAAACCACTCACCTGTCAAAAGGATGCACACGTTGTTAATAGAGGTTAAGAGGAGCACCGGTAACTATCACCAAAGCACTGGTCTATGCAAGAAACAATATGCAACTTATCAACTGCTCTGAAAACGGCCGCACCACCTAGTGGACGGCCTGTGAAACACACCACAAATGAACACAGTATACAAGCAGTTTTGGCCTTCAGAACAGATAGTCAAGGTATCCAAACACAAACCATATCAATAAAGTTTTACTTGTTAAACAAAAACTACAGTCAGCACACATTTTACAGGAGATGAAGTTGAAGCCCTACATTCTACTAGTTTAAGACACACAAAGTTTTATATTCCTGTTGCCTTGGCTTTCCATTCGAGGAGTAAGAGTTTGTTTAGCCAACACTGTTTGATCAGTTTGGAGGCAGGCTACCAATCAGTTCAATTCAGCCATATTAAATAAATAAGGAGCACTCTTCTGTGTATATTATTTATTCAACACACTTTATCCTCTTTCAACAACCTCCTTAGAGTAACTCATGAATAGAAAGCAGGCGTCTGTAGATGGGAGGCAGACACCGTAATCTCGATCGACTCAGAAGAATCTGTGGTGCATCTCTTGGCTAGGTGGATGCACAAGGGTGCCACTGTTAACATTAATTATTTTTTCAGGACATTTGGGTTGACTCCTCACTATACTTCTTAAAAGATTGTGTTCGGTTTAATTCTTAGGTTGTTAGTCTGTCCTTGCTTGAGTCAACAACGTGTCCTAGAACAGCACTGTTATGTGGACCATTTGGTACAGGACTGTGCATGATCAGCATATACAGACGGCTGTAGATTGTACTTGTGCCACCTTTTGATTGTATGATACCAATGCAAGAAAATGGAATCTGAACATATTTCTAACTCAGTGTAACTCAATGCACAGTAACAAATGGTCCACGATGCGGTAGTGGTCCGGAGCACAGTGGTTCACCTTGCAAGGTGGCTGAATGAGCTCTTACTGAGAACCACAGCCGGCTCCCATTCTGCCTCTCCCATTAGGCATGTTTATTTCGCTAAGCCATGACCCTGAAAAATGGTAAATAGACTTGAGTTATATAGTGCTTTATCCTCACACTGAAGTAGTCCCAAAGCGCTTTACATATCAGCTCATTCAACCATTCACACACCAATGGGACTGAGCCTCCTTGCAAGGCACTACTGGGAGCAACTTAGGGTTCAGTGTCTTGCTCAACCTCTCGATCACAGGACGACCCCTCTACCCCATGGAGTTTGATCCAGCAGAATAAAGTGGGTGCTATATTGAGCACAAAGGTGCCCCACCTCTCCTTCAGGGAGCACGCATCTTCTGTCCACACCTTGAATAATTACATAACTCATAGGGCCCTATAATTTCCAAGTTAATGGCAATGCGGTCGGAATCCCGGAATTAACAATTAAAACGGAATCCACTGTTAAACACAGAACTTGACAATGTGAATGAAACGCCATCATCGGGAGTTAAAGGACACTTTTCTGAGACCCTGAAACATCGTCTAAACTGCTCCCCAGGCGCCGCAAAATGGCTGCCGGCTGCTCCCCAGGGATGGGTCAAATTGCAGATGACAAATTTCAATATATGTGTATCAACATATACATAACCAATAAAGAATTAAAGCCCAATTTAATTTAATAAAACTACGCAACTCATTACTCACTCTAAAATACAGAGCCGAACAGTTCCCACGTAACTTTCATGTGCCTGTGAAGCTACGCTTATTTCTCATTAAGTGCTTTCTTCAGCTTCACCTGCTCAGAATGTTTCAACACCACATCTCTTCTGTGCTACAGAAGATCAGTGGAAAATTGTGGGAATATTGTGAAAAACACAAAATCTGGAAAAAACTAAAATAGTTTTTTAGGGTTCTACACTCAGGTGCGCCGTGCACTGCCCTGCTCAAAATAGGGGCCTTAATATAGTCACACCGATCATAGAGTTATCGTCTCTTAACTTATTAATAACATTGTTTTAGGTATATTAGGGTTTCCATGTGATTTTGGTTTTCGGGAGTGGCGGCCTAGTGGGCTGTAATCAGAGGGTTGCCGGTTCAAGCCTCACCTGGGCCATCACTGTGGGATGTTGAGCAAGTCCCTTAAACCCGAACTGCTCCCCAGGCGCCGCAAAAATGGCTGCCCACTACTCCTCAAGGATGGGTTAAATGCAGAGGACAAATTCCATGTATGTAAAAACATTACATGGCCAATTATAGGCAAAAGCCCCGATTTAATCTTTTAATCTTTAATTTTGTCATGAAAAGAATGTCAGTTCACGATACTGGGTTCACGATACGATTCTCTCCCGATTTATTTTACAAAATGAGACTGTAGACAAATGATGATTGAAAAATATTCCTTTATTTTTTGGGGGGGAAAAAAAAATACTGTACTTTTTTCCTTTTATTTTTCATTGTCAAAAGAATCCCTTGATAAACTATTCAAAATAATGCAATTTAACTAAAAATAAATCTTGAATTAAATAAATAAAGGAATAATACAAATGAAGAAGAAGTTTATTAATTTAAATTCTGGTTCTATAATAAACAATGCAAAACTGCATAATAGTTAATTTTATTTTTAAAAGTGCAACTGAAAATGTATTTTGTGCCTTAACAATTGGACTTTAAAAAAAAAAAAAAACGTCATTGCCCTGTTTTTACGTCAGATATTTGTTTGGACCAGCAGAGGGCGCTGGTAACCCAGTGGTCGGTTGGCATCCAGCTAATCTAGCAGTGAAGAAGAGATGCTATGCTAGCAGACAGAGCTAATAGAATAACGTGACTTTTACAGATATTCATGTAATATTACAGATATTCTTTCGGTGCTAAAGGGGAAATGAATAATTTATTAACATATTTAAGAGTAGAAGGCAGCCAGAAAGAAAGTATTAGCAGACTCCGCCCGCCGCCTACACTTCTGGATAGCGCCCTCTGCTGGTTTAAAAAAAGTACTGCGATTCAATTTTCAGAAGATCGATATCAATCGTGATACCTATGAATCGATTTTTAACTGCCTTACGATTAATCGTTACATCCCTACTTATTAAAAAAAGAAGATTGCGATTGATGTGTGTTACAATTATTATCGGTGTTATTAAGGTAACATGTTAACTTTGGCAGCTATAATAATAAACAACACAAAACAATAGGTACATCGTCCCTCACTCAACCAAGACCTGCATATTAATTTGCAATGAAGACACTTTATAACGTTGATTCTCTTAGTGTTTACTGCTGGTTGGAAGCAGGTACTCCACAAACACCTTAGCACCTTTCTTGTAAATCTAATCTCTACGTTTGTGGAATTTAGTTCCATCAAAACTTTACCATCCATCCCTTTTCCAACCCACTTGCTCCTTTTTAGGGTCACAGGGGGCTGCTGGTGATATCCAAGCTCTTATGGGGCTCTAGGTTGGGTACACCCTGGTAAGGACACCAGTCCATGGCAGGGAAACATATACACAATCACACCCCATTCCCTCTTACGGGTAATATAGGAACTCCAATCAACCCGACAGTCATGTTTTTAAATGGAAGGTAACGGAGTATCCGTAGAAAACCCAAGCACAAAAAGACCAAGCAAACTTGGAGAAAAGGCCCAAGTGTCCATCTTAGGACTTGAACCCAGGACCTTCTTGCTGTGAGGCGAAATGAATAAACTACGCAACGGTGCTCAAGGTCACAAACAATATTGGTGCACACAGTCACTATGCCATGAAAGCCTCAGTATAAAAAATTACAGTGGGGATAAAACTCAAACTTCTCTTTATACAAAAACTAAAAACAGATAAGTGGTTATGGATTGTTCAACGCAGTAGTTGGCTCTCAGAATGCTTCATGCTTCCACTCTTGCAGGCAAAAACAAAAGGGGCTGTCGTTCTGAGAAAGTGGAATAAACATTTTTTTCTGAGCAGATTCTTGACAAAAACTCTGAGCAGGGGTGGAGGCATTGAGGGGGGAGGTTGACTTCAAAAGAATGCAAGATCATGGCAAGAAGGCCTAATCATCCAAGAGGACAAGAGATACAAGCAGTTCCCTTTTAAATTAATCCCACTGAGACCCTAAAGGATCCCCTCATAGGACTAACAGAGAAAAGATGAAAATCTAGTCCCGTAGATCTTACACGTAGCTGGAGGGAAAGAAGGCAAAAAGACAGCTTCAGTGTGATGGGGATAGAAGAAAAAGAGAGCATCAATGAAGGGGGAGATCAAGGGGAGACAAGAAGGGTGTGCTCATTCTGCAAAGGCTAATCTAAAGTTTCGATGTGAGCCAACGTAGCCAGCGCAGAGGGAGGGCAGCTACTCCACTGGCTTCCAAACCACTTTCCAATGTCTGATGATTTGCTAAGCCAACCAAACATGGCTTCATCTTAATCCTGCACATGTTCTGGCAGCCTGACGCTTGAGGTGGTTGAACTGGCATGAGATGAGACTGGACGTGGGTTGGGGTTGTTATCTTCATTGTGCGGGCTTCAAAGGAAACAACAGCGCCTATCTAAGCTACCCAGCCACCCTGGATACTGTATGACACACCGCTGAGCAAGCACAAAACAAGGTGGAATTCCTTACCAATTATAAGAAGGTATTTAATACAAAGAGAATGAAACTAAATCTATTAAAAAAAGGAACACTGAATTGATACGTGTGATCAATAACTTTTGTTTAATATAACAAATACATTTTAAACAGACATCTTTTTAAACAATCTGACAGGCATCTTAAATACCCCTTTTCCACAAAATGCAGAGTTTATGTTTGGAGCTTTGGTTGGAGCTGAAGCTAAGTTAGAGCTACACCTGTTTTGCTAAAATACCGGTTTGGTTTTCGAAAGCAAAAGTGTGAAGGTGGAGCTACGTCCATGCATCACCACAAGACATCAGTTTACCCATGAGCACTCACGCCATAATGAAGCCCATGCTTTGATGTCTTTGTTGACATAGTAGGAATGCTATCTTATGATCTTATCCTATGTAAAGATTCAGCCAAACAATACTACCAGTCATCACTGTCGTCACAGGAATCTATGACAAAGTTTGGGAACACAGGTAATTATCAAAGACATTTGGATTCTGAACAATGACCGTGTTAGTGTTAGCCTTTGCTAAGCTACTTAGCTTCGACTATGCTTGCATGGAGAACAGCAGACAAAGGCACTACGTTGATTTTAGTATGTTTGTTTATCATTATAGATGCTCTTAAGGCTGACTGACTGCGTACGTCTGTAATTGCTCTGCTGGTGGGACTTAGTATGATCAGAATATCAGCGCATGTTTGTGTCAAACTGCATTTAGACCGAGGACTTACTGTGTGTGACTGAAAGGATGCTGCTGTATTTAAATACACGTTTGTGTGTCCTCTTCATCATGTTGCTCAACTTGTATTGGTTATTTTATTAATACTTAAGGACACATGACACCTTTTGACTCCCACATTTGTTTTAAACCCACTGCTGCTGTTTGATTCGTTTCAATAAATTGTTCGATTTGAGGAAATCTCAATTCCCTTCTTTTTTTAAATGTCCCACTCCTTAGGTAGTTATTGCACTTACTTTACATTCCCATAAATGCATCAAAATAAAAAAAATATATGTATAGTATGTGCTGCAGCAGGGCAGGTTCTATATTGGGGCAAAAAAAGATGATGTTTAAAACTCAGAATGTGTGGATGTAAAGAGCAATTAAGTTATCTAAAACAAATAAATGTGTATTCTTACAAGTAGGCATTAAACAATGAACAAACTACTTAAAAAAGGATTCTGGGTTTTTTGCAAAGGGTCAAAGTCTGCCTCTATCTTCTCCAGAAACAACACCAGTTCCACCAGTGCTGTGAAGTTCATCATGAGCTGGAGGTTGTGGACTATGGACGTGGTCCATGAAACGTGTCCCTAACTTGCATAGTTTATCAAAGTATTCTTTTGACAATGAAAAATTAGTTTATAGCTTGTTTAGTTCTTCTGTAATCAGCAGTTGAATAGAGAAAGTTTTACACAAATCTCCAGTTTCAGAGCAAAAAGCTGAGAATTATTGAAAACTATAACATCTGAACATTGGTTTCCTTCTAAAAAAAAATAACAGACAAGGCTTTTGATGGCAAAATTATTATTATTTTGCTATCTGGCTCACAGTTGGACGTTTTGCTTACTGTATTTTGTATCTGCTCCTCCCGTCAATCACACAGACGTAACTTCCTCTTCCTCCCGACATGCAGAGATGACCCGCTGAGCCCGGTTAGTTGATCGTTTTCTCTCACCATCGCCACACTCTCAATAATCCACTTAGCTCCACACATGTTCTGGTCGAGTGTGCGCTGCTGTGAGCTAGTGGGAACTTCAGCATCAACTCTCGTAGCGTAATTTTCTGTCTCGCTAACTCCTTTCCTCTTCCTCTGAGCTCTGCCCATCGCAGGTGATCTCTCATCTAAAGGTGCGCTGCTGCCACCTACATGTCACCTATTATTTTGCTAACTGGCTCACAGTTGAATGTTTTGCTGACTGTATTTTGTATCTGTACGAGTTTTCTCGTCAATGGCACTGAGCGTTTGGATTTCAAATGACGAATAATCTTGTCAATGGCACTGAATGAGTTAAAGACACAGGTAGGTATGGACGAGCAGGCTTCTCACCAGGAATTTTTCACAACATAGGGGGATTGCGTGGCATTCAGCATTTTGAAATGTATACATCTCTGAGGGCAAAATTTAGTTATAATTACTCATGCTTGATATAGATCCTCCATTAATAAACGCTCATACACACTGACTTCTGAAACAAGAAATAACATTTTATTCAAAAGACTGATTCCAAGACCCGCTTTTCAAATACAAATTAGGTATAATGTGGGACTTATAGTAATATTGGAGCAAACACACGCGCAGAGGACGCACGCACGCCTGGAAGTCCCTTTTGTGTCCAAGTGTGCAACAATTATTACGATGGTACCGATTAAAAAATGATAAAACAACAGAAAATCCCCCCAATGTTAATGAAAACGGAGCGTAGGAGGTGCCATTGATCCGTAGGGGAGCTAAATTACAAGGTTGGGAGCCTCTATGCTGAACAGCGCTGGTGAGAACCCTGCCTAGCCAAAATTAAATTATGAGAATAATTATGAGGATTTAAATTCAACTAAGTAAAACACAATTGGACAGAAAAGGCAATCGACTCTCCAATTCTGAGAGGAAACGCATGTAATTCCGGTACATTACCCATAACCATCCACTATCTACCCAACCCTAGAACCTGGTACAGCTCCAGTATCACAAATATTCATATAAGAAAACTCCTCCTGGAAAACCACCATTCCCAATGCATGCACACGCACACACACACACACACACGCGAGCACACACACTTGACCTTAGTACATTTCTTCTAACACAGTCCTTTTAAACAGAGGATTGGATTATATAAAATATTAAATTTGTCTTTAAATGAAACATGATAGACCTTTGACTCAAAGTAGAAAAAAACAGCAAAATAACACAGAATCACGAGCGCTGCTGTGTGCACTGTGAATATTAGACTATTTAAAATGTGACCTTTTGTTACTTACCAAGAGGATGACTGTGGCTCTGTATACTAGTACACACCCGTAGGCACTGTCTGAGGTACAGGCCGTGTGTGTCACAGCCTCTGCGCTACGAAGGGAAAAAGAGAGTTAAGTTAACACCATTGATCTCTCCACATTATGGCCTTTACACTGAACATGCAGTGGGTAGCTACAGTACAGTGTCCATGGAGCATTGAGGGATAAAGGCTTTGCTCATGAGCTCACAATAAAGATGATCAGAGTGAGACAGATGCTGCCTTTCAACTACTTCAGATTTCTACATACATACCTCACAAGCAGTGCTGGGCAGTAACATGTTATTATAACTAATTCTCTAAATTATCTATTATCCATTACTGTACAGTGTGTTTAGCTATACACACCAGATTAATGACTATCGAATACATTTTTATTATTATTGCTGATTATTGATCTTTCATGTAATATGAAACCAAATAATTTTTTTACAAATTAATTAAAATAAAAAAAAACCTGATGTAATTTTACTGATTACCTATTGTACTTATCCTTCTGGTAGGCACAAGTGTGCCAACAACCACTTTAGAGTTAAGCCAGCCAAATCACTAGTGAACTCGTTCATCTAAAAATGTCATTAGTAAGGTTGACATTTTACCAGCTTGTATACAACATTGTGCTCAGCCACAAACAAAGGGGATTATTAAAAAAAGAGTTACCTAATACAATATACCTTTACTGTCTGCAGTCTAGGGCTGGGCAAAAAATCGATTTAATCAATTAATCAAGTTTGGAGATGAAAACAATTTTTATTTTGCAAATTTGAATTTTTAAAGATTTTGTTTTTCCCACCAAGGTTTTTTTCACACTATTTTGCGTTCCGTCCTTGTGGGTTACCGTAACGCGATGTGAGCCAGCCCCCTCTTTGTTTACACGTGTTTACTCTTTGAGTAGGCTATATGTGCGCGACAGGCATGTTTAATGTTTTATTCACACTATGCTGAGATGCTAAGGGAAGAGTTTATTATTGTATTAATTGTAATGTTATAAAATATGTAGTTATCTGATTTCTTAATCAGAAAATTTAAGCTGCTGTGAAGTTGCTGTTGCACGTTTGCTTAAACCTGGTTAAAGCTTGAAATTGTTGAATGATAGAACCTCATTTACTTTTTCTTTTGGGATTGTTCTATACATTTTAACTCTCAAGGACAATCACAGCAATAAAGCACTTTTGACAATATATCTGATGTCTGCAGTCATTTTTAGGTGTATTTAAAAAAAAAATAAAAAATTGAAAATCAAATCGAAACTCACATTTTTCGAGATTTTTTTGGAGGCAAAAATCGACCAGCCCTACTGCAGTTGCCAAACTGTGTTAAGACTCGGTCTCCTTTTTTAGGAACTAGAGTGAAGCAAGAGCATTAATTTAGCAGTGCCGACTGTAATAGAACCACATCCTCCCGTTTCCATCCAGAACATGTTGCCCCATTCATTATTCAGGCTGCGTATGCACTTCTCTTTTGTTCAGTCTACACTCCTGACATTTGTGGGTAGCACTTTATGGAAGCTCAACATATCCTCTGCCAACAATCCTCGTAGAAATACGGAAAGTCCATAAACATGCTAAGTTTTTATTTTGGACACAAACCTGAGGTTTAGCATTCAAAAGAAACTTGTAAACATCAAACTTCTCCATCCCTCACTTATTTCTGCGCTCAATGGTCAGAAGCATGAGTTCTAACCAAATATCCTCTTAATTAGTTGTAAAATATCTAAAGTTATTTATTCTACTACGTCACGGTCTGTCTTGGTTCAACCGCACACTCGGTGGTGAATTCCCCGTTAAGTTTGAAGTCAGAGCCGTTGAGGCAACACTTTGGCTTTCTGAAGTCAGAAAATGAAAAAGGTGGGAAGCAAACAGGAAGGACAAAGACTGTATGAAAGTACTGCATGAAAATACAGAGCTAAACACACAGCACAACCAACATGTTTCCTTAAAAAAAAAATGTAAATTCAAAGCCAGGAACATAAAGTGCACGTTAAAATTAGAAAACAGTGGTGACTTTCATTTTTTTTTTTAGTTATTTTAAATATGTATTTTTTTGTCTAACCGCATAAATAAAGAAATGTGCAGTTTATTTTGGTTTATGAGTTCAAACTGTTTGTAAGAAAGTTATAAGAACAAAATATATTAATCAAAACAATTCTTGAGAAATGAAATAACAGAATAAGAATCGGTATCTTGAAAAATGTTATTTTTCTCCAAAATATGACCTTTATGTATTTAAATTAAAATGAGTTATGCGCATCATTACATCTCAATCTTTGATTTGAGTTGAATCGAAGGTTGAGTGTATCCTTAGACCCTCGTGAATTTCAATAAGGAGAATCAGATGCTCGATGAATAAATGAATTAACTTTACAGAAGAGGAATTTTCAACTTGCGATGTTTGTGTCATTGTGCTGTGTGACATATTTACACACTTTAGAGAGGCTTTTTATCGTGGAAGGATTACCTTGACTTGGTGAACCAGTGCACGGACACACAGTTAGCTGTGCTGCTGTGCTAACGATCGTCTGTCAGTGCAAATGTCTGTCTATCTGTTAAACTCCATCAGTTCTGTGGTGAAGCATTGAGAGAAGAAGCACTGCATGTATTTCTCTTCTGTAACTCTCTGTCTCTCCGCAGCAGCAGAGCGATAAGGCTCTGCTGCTGCAGCTCACAGGGCTGTTTACACTTTCTTAAAGGGATAGTGTCCTGAAAGTGATTTACTTTAAAAACTACTTTCAGACACTCAAGAGCTGCCCTGAAAGGCAAGGCAAGGCAAATGTATTTGTATAGCGCATTTCATACACAAGGCAACTCAACGTGCTTTACATGATCAAAAAGTGCAACAGAAAACATTCAACAGCTTAAAATCTTTAAGAACATTTAAAAATCATCATCAACAAACACATTACATCAACATGACCAAAAATCCCTCTCAATCATACATAGTAGAGAAAAAGAGAGCTTTTAACTTAGATTTTGAAAATGTTCACATTAGATGCTGACTTCAGCTCTGCTGCAGTTTGTTCCACTTCTTTGCAGCATAACAACTAAACACAGCATCACCATGTTTACTGTGAGCTCTGGGATCCACTATCTGACCTGTGTCCATAGATCTGAGAGACCTGCTGGGTTCATACCTGACGAACATCTCACTGATGTATTCTGGACAAAACCCATTCATACATTTATACACCTGCAGCAGAACTTTAAAGTCTATTCTGAGGCTGACTGGGAGCCAGTGTAAAGACTTTAAAACTGGAGTAAAGTGTTCTGACTAGGGATGTAATGATTCACTAAACTCCCGATACGATTCGATTCACGTTACGATTGATGACTGAAAAATATTCCTTTATTTTTTGGGGGGAAAAAACTAGAAAATACTGTATTATTTTCCTTTTATTTTTCATTGTCAAAAGAATCCCTTGATAAACTATTCAAAACAATGCAATTTAACTAAAAATAAATCTTGAATGAAATAAATAAAGAAATAATACAAATGAAGAAGAAGCCTATTAATTTAAATTCTGATTCTATAGTAAACAAAACTGCATAATAGTTCGTTTTCTTTTTAAAAGTGCAACTGAAAATGTATCTTGTGCCTTAACAATTGGACTTAATAACAAAACAAAAAAACAGTCATTGCACTGATTTAGGTCAGATATTTGTTTGGACCAGCAGAGGCCGCTGGTAACCCAGTGGTCGGTTGGCATGCAGATATCTTGCAGTGAAGAAGAGATGCAAAGCTAGCAGACAGAGCTAATAGAAAAACGTGACTTTTACAGATATTCACGTAATATTACAGATATTCTTTCAGTGCTAAAGGGGTAAGGAATCATTTATAAACATGTTTAAGAGTAGAAGACGGCAAGAAAGAAAATAGTAGCAGATTCCGCCCGTCGCGTACACTGCTGGACAAGAGAAGGGATAAATATATAGCGCCCTGCGCTGTTTAAAAAAAGTACTGAGATTCAATTTTCAAAGTATCGATGTCAATTGTGATACCTATGAATCGATTTTGAACTACCTTACGATTAATCATTACATCCCTAGTTCTGACCTCTTTGTTCTGGTTCAGACATGAGCTGTAGCATTCTGAACCAGCTGTAGATGTTTGATGAAGACCATTACAATAGTCCAGTCTGCTGGAGATAAAAGCATGGACCAGTTTCTCCTGATCTTTCTGAATCATTAAACCTTTCACTCTGGAGATGTTCTTTAGGTGGTAGAAGCTGTTTTTGTGATAGATTTGATCTGACTGCTGAATGTCAGATCTGAGTCAATCAGAACACCAAGGTTTTTGACTTGGTCTTTAGCTTTTAAAGATCCAGACTCAAGATACTCATTGATAGCAGTCCTCTTTTCCAGTTACCAAAGACAATCAGCTCCATCTTGTCATGGTTTAGTTGAAGGAAGTTTTCACTCATCCAGCAGTTTACTTTTTCTAAGCAGTCACACAACACCTCAATGGGACCATAGTCATTTGATAATCAACCTTACAGTTCTGTAAAATTTGTCCTAGAGGAAGCATATAAAGGCTAAACAGAAGAGGTCAAAGAACAGAGCCCTGAGGAACCCCACAGGACATTGATAATCTGTTAGATTCAAAGTTTTCAATGCTTACAATATAACTTCGCTCCTCCAAGTAGAACTTAAACCATTGCATTACTTTTCCATTTAGTCCAACCCATGTTTGGAATCTGTGCAACAACATTGTATGATCTATCGCAGTGATTCTAAACTGGTGGATCAGGACCCAAAAGTGGGTCGCGGAGCTGTGATGGGTGGGTGGCGACCAGCTGGTCAAAAATGAATAAATACTTAATGTCTGTCTCTTTTGTTGGACTTGCTTTTCATTTTGAAAGAAACTTCTCTTTTGACATGCATGCTGTGAAATGCATGTTGCACATCACAGCTATTTTTGAAAAACAAAATTTGGTTGGTTGAATTAAATAAAAGAAAATGGGTCGCGATTTAATGACCGTGGCAAAATGTTGAGAACCCCTGATCTACAGTGTCAAATGCAGCACTTAGATCCAATGAATGAGAACAGAAACTTTTCCTGAAAGAAGCAACACAGAATTTAATCACACATTTCAGCCTTAATGAAGGAAAAAGTCAAAAATGGCACAAAATGTTAATATTGTGCTGCGAGTACTGTTGTGTTCAAGACCACACTATCCGAGACCAGAATGCACCGAGACCAAGACGAGACCAAGACTTCTGGGAGCCGAGACCAAGTGAAGACCATAAACATTTTTTTTTAAATTGAAAAAATACATAAATAAATAAAATGATGACAAGGTTAAATAACATTCTCTCTTTAATTTTGGTTTATTTTAAATACATTTGACAGACAAAAAGGTGCCTGCAAAAAATTAACTAAAATATTAAAACTACTACTGCTACTGATAAATTCACAATTATTCTACATATTTGAAATCAAGATTTTTATGTCAGCTGAATGTACAGCAAGTGTTTAAAAGTATTTCTGCCAAGAAAAAACGATTCTCGATTCTGATTCATTGAGTTGTGCAGGTCAACATGTCACAGATTTTACAAGATAATTTTTTAGTTTGAAAAAGCCTTTACACAGGCCATTTTTATTAATTCACTTCGTTGATATAGGTTAATTTGGTTGCTGTAATGTAACTAGGATATTCAATTACAAAGGTCTCTTGTTCATGCTGAAATAAAACTACAATCAAGTTGGCATCAGTCTAAAAAACAAAAAGCTACAGCCCAGGTAGATGTGAAACTAAATAAAACAAACTCAAACCCTGGAACAGTCATGTGACAAATCAATCAACAGTTCTTGTTGAGAAAAATTACTGTTATTCTGGATACAGTGGAAACAGAAACTATAAAAAATAATTATATTGTGAACCTGTTTATATTGTAGGGAACATATTATATACAGTATATAAATGTAATAGGAGTCTAAAGCCACAAAAAAACACCACTTTAAAAAGAAAATGGACTAATATAAGACCTCTTTACAGTTATTTGGGTCATTCTGCGCTAGTGCAACTTGCGGCGATGACGCGCTGGTGACGACATAATCCAAGATGGCGGCGGCCCGGACTACAGCCGACACTATTTAATAAGAGCCTTAAAAGATATGGATATAATGGGAGTGGATGGACAGATGCATAAACATGCAGACTTTCACACGGACACACATAAACTTATTAAACACACCGACCTCGGTAAACGGAACAGGCTTCACCGGACGGCTGGCACTAGGACCCAGAGGCGGAGTAAGTGCGTCCCCATACTGCTGCACAGGCTGTAATATCATCAGTTTATCATTTTACCAGTTGTTAGAGCTACTACAGTATCTTTACCAGGGAGCAAATATTTATTCCTGGTGATTGTTTTCTGGAGTTTTACTGAGATTTTTACCGGTGATTAGTTTCTATCTCCCTCACGCTCCGCGGTCCAAACTGAAACCGTACCGTAGCC
The DNA here is from genome assembly GCF_900634775.1 of Gouania willdenowi. Lineage (NCBI taxonomy): Eukaryota > Metazoa > Chordata > Actinopteri > Blenniiformes > Gobiesocidae > Gouania > Gouania willdenowi. Next base: position 3,775,403 of record NC_041063.1, read on the forward strand.
AGACACACACGCACACACACACACACGAGTGTGTCACACACGTCACATTAAGGAAGGTTGCGGTGGATTTCGGGGTGGATTAAAGAATGAATAAAGGATTGTTTTATCCCGTTCTTCTCCGTGTAATTATCACATTATAAAAAAGTTTTTAGGAAAAATCCCGAGTCCCGGCAGCCCGAGTCCGAGACAAGAGCGATTCAAAATGCTTCCGAGTCAGAGATGAGACCTTTAAAATTTGGTCTCGAGACCAAGACTGGTCTCGACTACTACAACACTAGCTGCTAGTGATTATTAAGAGTCTTGTGGCCTTTTTCTTCACTGACTATGACCCATTATTGTTTTTCTTGTAAAACTATTGAAAAAATAAATAAATGGTTTATATCGCCTATTGCGATTTTGAGGAAAAATATACAGATATGAATATTGGTCCATATCACCCAGGCCAATGTGTGACGGTTTGGCAGTTGGTGAATGGTTTTTGTTGCTATGATCGTTAGGTTCTGTTTTTACGGGTGCCAGCCAGGTTTCCCTCCTGACGTATAGGATATTTGTATAAGTATGAATTTTATTTTGTCTGTACAGTCGGTGAGTTTCCTTTAAAATGTCAAACCTCACCAGGACATATGCTTCTAGGCATACACCCTGTTACATATAAACTAAAAAAAAAAAAAACAACACACAGGAAATGTAATTCTTGGCAAGTATATTGAAGAAATAAACACAGAAAATAAATACACAAACATGTGAGTGAGTCCTTTGCTCTCCAAAAACACACAATGAAGCTCCAACTCAAATAATATCCACCAAGGTCCAGAGGAGTCAGAAGTTCTTACTCCCCCCCAATTTCCTTGCTCCACAGCGTATCTAAATAAACAGAACTGTGGTTGGCCTCATATTTTTTCTTTCAACATTATATATAAAAACATTAACGTAACGTTTTTACGTACTGAAAAACAGAGTCAATGACGTCACACAGACGGCAGGAGGAAGTGTCGAGTTAACTGCACAAAGAAGCCTAAAATAAACATACTCATTATTATTTTTACATACTTCCTTCAATGTCATCACACTAGTAAATAATAATAATATGTGGAATAAAGGAAACAAAAAAAAGAAACTCACGGACAGTCCAGTGTCTGGTCAGACCTGTACGTGCGGTGTGCGTACTGACGTCACCGACGTTTTGCAGCTGCCAGGAAGCTGTAGTGTCTGGGTCTGTGGCTGAATGTTCCAGCTCTAAAAATTATTTGCGGCAATGACTGGCACTGCGAGTGGATGGAGTTCCTCCAGTAAGGCCGCAACTGGTGAGAGCTTTGATCGATCCTGTATGAAGTTTCCACGGACACGCTCTGCTCCGACCCAGAAACTGATGCTGCTCCTTCGCGGCTCTCTGAGGTATGCCATTTAACTATCGCAGGCAGGAGGCTTGCCCAGCGGAGGGACCGGGGATAGCGAATAGGCGAGGAGACCGAGATGGGCGTTAGTGTGAGGTCAGAGTGAGAGGCTGAACAGGGGAGTGAACCGGCGGTGTGGGAAAAGCGAGTGGACAAGTGACTGACGCTGCACAGGCATTTTACAGGTTGTCACAAATGTAACCAAAGCAGTAACGTTTTATCTTGTAAAGGATATTATTAGGGATGCACTGAATATTCGTTAACCAAATATATTCGGCCAAATATTGCAAAAAAAGCAAAAATTCAGCCTTTGGTGGAGTAAGTTAAAAGCAAGGCCAAATAATAGTGTGACACAATGACGCAAAGACACAAACAACGTGCAGTGACGCGGTGTGCACGCACAGATTTCTTAGGCATTTTATCTGAGGCTTGACATACAGGCACATCCGCGTTAAAGGAATCGTTGACGAATCGACCAATGAAAATGGTTAAACGCAGAAATGAACAGAATCTACATGAAATGCCGTCACCGTGGGGAAAAAAAAGTTTTTTATGTGGAAATGTTTCCACATAAAAAAGGTATTAGGTGCACCATCCTGTGCTGGTGCATTAAACAACACAAATTATCACTGACTCCTAAATACAGAGTCACCTGTGCCCGCTGTGCCTGTGAAGCTCTGTCCATTTATCGTGTAGCGCAGCGGTGCTCTGTGAAAATGTGAGCTTTAATCATCTATCCCTGCTCAGTGTTCGAACTGTTGTGCCTGGCTAACTAAGAATAACTCAGTCCGTGTTGTCTTTTAGTTCTTTTTATTCCAGCCTTTTGTCTGTGCCTCATATGTACACATTCACAGTCAGCAAGCTACCTCAAGTACAACCGTTTCAGTGGGAACTTCCAGTTTACAAAATAAAAGTCCATTGGAGCAATGTTACATTCTAACAACATCTAATCTGAGCTACAGAAGATAGGATAATTTAAATTAGGTTAATTTAAACTAAGTTGATCAAACCTTAAGTAGATATGCTCAGTTTCAATAAACCATTGATCCCTGAGAGGAAATCAGGTAAAATTAATGCTGTTCTCTTCTCATACATCTTTATATGACAAATAAATAATTAAAAAGGAACAGTCTGAATAATCCATGTCACTACAATTTACCTTTTAAATGATACCTTACTTTATTTTTGACATACATATTTTCTTTTAAAAAAAAAAAAAAAAAAAAAAAAACAGAAATTAAAAAATCAAAGTGGAAAACACAATTTTATACAGCCCTAGGTTTACATTATGAGCCTAACGACTGTGGCTAAGCAGACTTGTGCCAAAAGGACAACAATTCATTTGTTGTGGGTTTATCCACTTTAACGCACTTTAATTTTTTTTGGAATGCATGGTTTGTGTTGTTTGAAGGGCTAATATAACAGAAAAACTTTGTTATGCTTTTTTTGAAAAGCTACTGGGCTACTAAAATATTTAAAAAATGTCAGAATATTTAATAAAAATTGACTTTCTTTAAAAAACATGTCTAAAAATGTATAAAATAGTGAAAAACAACAACCGCATTCAATATTCAGTATTCCACCAAGCGTTTGTATTTTATTGGGCTACAAATTTTCATTTCGGTGCATCCCTAGATATTATTGTCCAAACTGTGGGAAATGAGGGGTTCAAACACCGTTTAAAGTAGGATTTTATTAACACGAGTGTGTTATCTTAATAACAAATGGAAATCATTAGAGTGATCTGCTGCCTTGTTATGTAGCAAATGTTGCTAACGCTAATGCTACACCACTTTAGTTAAACAATGTAAAAAGACTGTGTGACTAAAATAACATGTCAGCCTTTTTGTTTATGTTAATTGTACTTGGAACTAGTTTGATGAATTGCTTACATAAATTTTTTTAAATGTTTGAAAATGACTTTGTCTTAAATGATCTTTTATTCCTTTTTTCCATTTAGGGCAATGATTTTAAGTATGTGAATTGGTTTGTTTTATTAGTAAATAACTTTAAAATAGTCTAAATGATCTGAATGAAAAAAAATCGTGATGTTTTTCCACATATCGCCCACCCCTAGTCTGAACACAGCGGCCGGTTCAGCAACATGCACAGTGACAAAACCGTGCTAACAGCCACAGATGCTGTGTTCATATATAAGTTGAACACTGTACACTAACATCTTTGACATGCAGGAAAAAAGGATTGTGTTTGGAATAGGGCTGGGCGATATGGCCTTTTATAAATACCGCGATGTTTTTAGGCCATGTCACGATACACGATATATATCTCGATATTTTGCATTACCCTTGAATTAACACTTTGATGCACAAAATCACACCAGTATGATGATTCTATATGTCTACATTAAAACATTCTTGATCATACTGCATTAATATATGCCAATTTTAAACTTTCATGCAAAAAAGGGGATATCACAACTAAGTCAAAGTTGACATAACTGTATTTATTAAACAGTGAGTGGCTCAAACATAAAATTGTCAACAGAAAGTGCACGTTCTGTGCAAAATTGTCACAGAGACATTTCAAAACAAGACATTAGTGCAGGATGCAACTCACATGGCATTTCAAAACACAAAATTAAAGTGCACTTTTTGTACATAATGCCACTACAATATTTTAAAACAAATAGTGCCCTTTTGTGCATGTTGTCATTAAGATGACATTTCAAAAAAAAAAAAAAAAAAAAAAAAAAGTCCGCGAGTTTAACGGTATGGTCATTTTCAACACCGCACAGACTACAAGCTGCGATATATCGAGTATATTCGATATATCGCCCAGCCCTAGTTTGGAAGCACATTTGTTACACAAGACAACTCTATGTGCACTCAAGAGTTATGAACTAGACCTAACAGTACTAAAAGAAGTAATACAGATTGGTCACTAGAAATGGTATTAATTGGATGCTTGTGTTTATACAGCACTTTTTTTGAGGAGCCTAAAGCGCATTAAAGAAACCATTGTTCATTCACACCAGTCACTCACAATCAATCAATCACACCAGTGGTGGTAAGCTACTTTGTAGTAGGGCTGAACGATATGGACAAAATTTCATATCTCGATTTTCATGCCAGATATCTCGATATCGATACCATATGATATGACAACGGGTTCGATGAAAACCAGGCATTTTTCAGAAAAATAAAAACATCATAATACAAAAAAATGTGGAAAGTGCAGTTTTATTTTTAAGAACTCACTGCCAGTCATCAACATTAAGATAAATTATGAAAAAATAAATTAAAAATCAAACATTTTACTGCAGCTCTGCTTTAACAATAAATAACAAATGCAGCAGCTGGTGGAACATTGAAAGTGTGTTGAAGTGCAACAACATATATATTCTTCAAAAGATCACATAACTGTATGCAGAAAATGCATTTGCTACTAACAGAACAGAGGTAGTTACAGGCAGACAACTTCTACAGATTCTTTGCCAGGAACACTAGTTTGTTAACCATGTCTGGCTTCAGACAGGACCTCTGACAACTCACAATGTTGCCTGATGCACTAAAAATTCTCTCTGATGGAGAGCTGGTGGCCTGCATGCACAAGTATTTTCTTGCCATGTTGCTGAGCCGGGGAAAGTTGACTTTGTGAGTTAATCTCCACCACAGAAGGGGGTCCTCTTCGTTGTCAATTGTGGGGGACTGCATGTAGGCACTCAGCTCAGCTTCTATGGCAGCAGTGGGATCGATTGGTACTGTTGCACTTGTGGTGGATCTTTTGAAGAAACTTCCCAATGACTTCTTAGCCTTTTTGGTGGGTGGGGGTGAAACTTCTTCCACTCTGGTCTCTCTGCACTCAACAGAATGCTAGAAAATAGTAAAAACAACACACACACAAAAAAAGAATTTAAGTAGTTTTATATATGAATGATCATTACTGTATGAGCTAAATTTAAACTTAAATATTTACTAAAATATAAGATAATGCATTTAAATGGAAGGAACTGTTTTCATTTACTCTATTCAAACCATTATTTTTACCTTGTGTTCCAACGTCTTCATCTCTGACACCAGTCTGGCTTTGATGATGGGGACGTCGTTAACACTGATGTATTGTGTCTTGTATCTTGGATCTAAGAAGGATGCCACATCCAGGAGCTCTTGTGTAACTCTCTCTTTATACTTGCTATTCAAGTACTCCAGAATTTTCTCTTTTAAGGACTTGGTCATGTCCGTATCACCCTCCTCTGGTGCCAAGATGGTTGTGTTAAATAGGCTGAGTACTGGTTTGATGTGTGAAACACTAACATAATCCTCCCCTGACAGAGCATCCGTGAATTCAAGCAGTGGTCCCAGTGCCTTGCTGACTGACTCCAGCACATCCAGATCTTGATATCCAAGAATTAGGTGTCGGGTGTTTCTGTCCTCTGAGAGGACCTCATGGAGTGCTTTCTGCTGCTCCAGAATCCTGTTAATCATGAGCACCCTAGACCCCCATCTAGTTTGACACTCAGTTATGAGTCCATGGACTGGAAGGTTGAGGCGTTTCTGGGCTTGCTCAAGTGCCACTCTCTTTTTCCAGCTGTGTGAGAAGTGGCACACCAACTTTTTGCAGACACCTGTTGCACGGCTGATCCGGCTGTCACCTTTCACTGCGTTTTCTTGGAAAAACAGATGTACAAAATAATTAAATATTATATTACAACAGCTAAATAACCACATGATGCAGATTGTTTCCTCTCTCACTCACACACACACACACACTCACACACTCACACTCACACACACACACACACACACACACACACACACACACACACACATCTCCCTCTTTCTGTCTGAAAGTAATTAAAAAATAAAAATAAACATAGCAAAACGTACCTATTGCCAGGTGTAGCCTGTGTCCAAAGCACTGAAGGCGCGTCCAACCATTCACCTCCAAAGCCTTTATCATGTTCGATGCGTTATCAGTCGTTACGCAAACTTGTTGGTCCTCCTTCAAGTTCCAGTCTGCTAACGCACCTCTCATCTCCTCCGCTATATTATCCCCGGTATGCTCCCCGGGGAAGAATGATGTCTGCAGACAGCGGGTCTGGAGTTCAAAGTTTGTAGTAATAAAATGGATCGTTAAACTAATGTAAGGTTCGGTTGTCCGGCTCGACCACAGGTCCGTGGTTGTGGCGAAATGATCGATATCATGGAGCACGGATTCAACATTAATTTTACACTCATTGTAAAGTTTCGGAATGGCCACTTGATTAAAATGTGTTCGGGATGGTATTTTATAACGCTTGTCCAGCGTCCGAACCATTTTTTTAAAGCCTTCTTTTGAGACTGTGTACACAGGTACCATGTCTTTAGCAATGTGGTATGTTATAGCGTCGGTAATTTCTTTATGTCTGGTGGACGTCGACTCGTACGGCGTAACGCTAATGAACGCATCAGCAATAAAACTTTGCTTTGGCTTATTTTGGGATGACTGAGAAGTCCCCGGTGTTTCTCTCATGGTCATGCACTCTTCATGCAGCACACGATGGTGTTGCTTCAGGTGGTGAAACATGTTTGTTGTGCTACCTTGCTTAGTCGCAATTTTTGCAAAACACGACCTGCACAACACCTCACTCTGGTTAACATCGTCCTTTCTGAATCCAAAATACCTCCAAATTATGGAGGATGATCTATGTTTTGGCACCAAATCAGATTCTGCACTGCCACCGGCCGCATTATCTCCCGCACTCATTTTCTTTCTTTCTTTCTTTTTAATTTATCCGCTGTCTCTGTCGTGTGTGCGCGCTGGCCTTAGCGGTGCATTCAAGGGCACTCGTTAAAGTGATGTTTGTTGTAACTGCCAGCGTTGTATGCACTATGCAGGGCGAGCGGGAAGAGGAGAAATCTATATCGTCTATATCGTTACTTTTTTCGATATTCATATCTTGAAAGTTCATATCTAGATATAGATACGATAACGATATATCGTTCAGCCCTACTTTGTAGCCACAGCTGCCCTGGGGAACACTGACAGAAGCATAGCTGCAAATTTGCACCTACGACCCCCTCTGACCACCACCACCAGTCATGCACAATTCATACAAGGATATGTGGTCAAAGAGCCTTGCCCATGGACACAACCACAATGACTTGGATAGAAAAGGATTCAAACTGTCAACCCTTTAGTAATTGTACGACCCACTCTACCACTGACCCCCAGCTATTAAATAATATATAAATAAAGCTAATTTGAATTGAATTAATAATGTGTTTTTAAGTCAAACTAATGGACCATTTTTGGTTACTCAAAGACCACCAGTGGTCCACGGACCGCTCATTGAGAAAGCCTACCAGACATAAGCAACAGGCGGCCCTCAGTCCCATTCTGTGTGGTCCCCAAAACAAATGCTCATAATGACTCCAAAAACACACAAAATGACAGTAAAATACAAACCAAAAATACACTAAACACTAAACGACAGAAAATTAGACAAATTAACAGAAAATACACAAAACAGCAACACAAATGGACAAGACCCGTCTCCAAAAACCCCCAATACGACAACAAAAATGACACACAAACCCTTTGTTCTTTTCTGTGTTAATCAGATTGGTGTGTGTACATGTAGGTTTTTGTTTCATTTCTCTCTGCGTCTGATCATGAGGTGAGGAACTCCAAGCCTGTCATTCTTTATCCAAGTCTGAAGGCTCTGCACCTTCACTCCAGTTACACACACATACTGTATATCCCTTCATTACTTTAGGACATTAATTAATACCAGTTAGTCATCCTAATCTGTGGACTTCAAATTAACATGGAAATGACTAATGGTATCCCAATACAATACGATATATCCCAATATTAAAGTATAAGGCGATTATTGCGATTCAATATGTATGAAATATATTTTATTGGCATATTTTACACTCAAAACATTGGCTTTAACATGCCATGTGCCAACAACTTCAAATAAAAAATAACATACAATATGTCTGTGGCTTTTAAACCAACTTTGACTTTAGTGCAACATGTCCAACGATCCTAAAAGTGTTGGTGAGCTAACGTTAGCAAACGATTAGCTCTGCTACCAACCATAACAGTGCTGCTGCATAGGCATCTATTGGGCCTCCCAAACATCACAAACCTCTATTCTCAGCCAACAGTCAAATTTAAGAAAGTGTCTATTCATACGGTTGCCGTACGGACAACTCCCGATGCTATTGGTACGGTTACCGAAGTACAAGTACGTAGCATCTTAGGGTTAGGTTATAACCCAATATTGCAACAATTCTTAGGGTAAGGTTTAGTCTTAGTCACGTGAACTAAACTGGCCAATGACTGACCTATCACATGACCTAAACTGGCCAAATAGGGGCGCTGCGTACAATTACAATGTCGGTATATTGATACGACAACCGTACGAATAACTACTGCCAAAATTCAATTGTAATAGCATTGTTTCAACCTATAGAGGGAAGTTACAGGGCACCGGGACTTTTTCTGGTTGGCCCGTATTCCTCATTATTCTGGACCGTGGCTCAGTAAGATAAACCTGCCAAATTAAAGAGGCAATGTCCCACAGAAAAAAACTCATCCAGCCATCTCATCTGAAAAGGACAAACACGGTGGCACTGTCAGGGCCTTGGCATAAACACTATGTTCTTATTTAGGACCATAACTGCTGGGGGGGGGGGGCACACAATCAGTGGAAGGTTTGCTTTTTGAATGGCTCTCTTTATTTCAACATTCACTGAAGTCAGAAATACAAACATATAAACAGACAAGTAAATTAGTGAAAAATAAACTGGTCAACTAAGTCCAATCTGTGTGGCTACTACCCTGCATCATTCACAGGCAGAAACAGAGTGCTGAGGATCGCAATTAAGTAATTAGTAAGTGTATTAAAGGGGACATATCATGGTTTTAAATCCTTCCTTTTTACATATAAATCATACAGTTGTGGTCTATATAAAGCGGAACTGCAATGCTTGGGTCTGAATTCCTAATTATTATAGCTACACAGACCCCTTTTCTACCCCTTTTCTGATGTGCTTCTGAGAGCAACTCGTTTTGGTGCCGTCTCTTTAAATGCAAATGAGACACTCCATACCCCGCCCCCTCTTCAGGTGACACTCAGTTCAACTCCACCCTGCTCGGCCATTTTTGTAGTTTGATAGAAGAGATACGGCTATGTAGCGGCGCATAAACTTTTTAATCAGAGGTTATTTACAAAATGTCAACAACAGAAGACTTGTCCATCCAGCCTTACATGTTCGAACCAGAGTCTGGAGCGAGATGAAAATGAAGATGATGAACCTGCAGAACCCTAACAAGTGAGCTAACACAAGCACCGAGCTAACGCTAGCGCCAAACTAACGTCACAAAATGCATTTTGATACAGTCTTTTCGGAGACAAAAATGGCAAAATGAAATGACTAATGAAAACTTTAGACTTAAATTAAATCCCGTAGGCCATATCATCAAGGATCTAAAACGAGCACACAGCTCAAACATATGAAGTCTGAAGACGGTGCAACTGCTAATGCTAACAAAACAATGACAGGGACGTCTTATCATCACACTTTTTAGCGTTATTTACAGCTTACTGAAGTGCTCTGTTCGTCGTCTCCAAAGATAGAAGGAATTGAACCCTCAATCAGACAAAGTCTTTCGGCAAATCCTTCTTTATACTGGCAGAGGTTGCAGAAGCAGTCATCCTTGAAGTGCTTCACACACACAAAAATGACCTTACCCACAGATGTGGATACATTTCCGTGAAAAATAAAACTCAACCAGGCACTTTGAAAAGGTTCTGATGCTGGGAGACGTTGTAATGAAGCGTGTGGGTTACTACATCCAACAACCCAACATTTTGACTTATCCTCTCGTAACTTCGGCATCCTTGAGCTTGGACTACAAAATAAAAGCGAGAAATAAAAATGGCGGATTGCTCGAAGTGTTGGACCTAGAGTTGATGTACTAATAGTGATGTAATAGTTCAAAAAACGTAATAGAGAATAGAAAAATCGAAACAGATTGAAAAATATGAGCAAAACAGAATATAAAGATATCTACGGAGCACCTGAAGAGACTAATTTGATTTTTTCTGTACTTCTAAACACTCTAAATATACAACAAAATGCATTTAAGGGCTAAAAAAGTGGATTCAGCATGATATGTCCCCTTTAAAACACTCAGCAGTTAATAAAATATTTATTACTCCTCTTGTTCAACACACACACACAGAACATGAACAGATACATTTGAACTATTTTCTCTGAAGTAGGGCTGCACAATTTTGACAAAAAACCTAATTGCGATTTCTCTGACAGATATTGTGATAGCGATTTGATTCCTGATTTGTGTGTGTGTGTGTTGTGCTTTAGGAAGTTTAAGGGAAAAATAAAAGGTCAGACTGCAAAGGAAAAACTCCAATAGGTGCCTATGTGTACTGCAAACATACTTTGTGTTTAATTCACAAATCAGGACGGACTACTAGGGTATCACAGTGGTGTGCGCGCATGCGGCTGCTGTTGCTGATGTCACGGCGGGTATTTCCTCCTTGTCCCGTCAACGCGCTATTGTCCGATCACACCCAGGATAAAGGACGAGGGTCAGGAACAGCTACAAACGAGTGCGTCTTCACTGCCTTGCACTTATGAAACTCGGATGAGCCACTCGCGTTAGTTATTCTCTGGCGATGCCATATTTGTTTTGATTGGACGACGCATCGGCGCGCACATTTGCGTTGACGTCATCGATTACGTTCACGCATTGTCCCGGCCCAACCCTAGTGTAGTTGTTGTTTGCGCACTCAACTGAGGGGTAACTGAGACTCGCGGCTGCGCAAACAAGCGTGTGTCTTGTAACCATGTCTGATTGGCCAGCAGCCCAGGAAGGCAGTTCTCGGCATTTCTGATTGGTGAATACATATATCACTCAAATGATGGAGACGGAAGAAAAAACCTCAACGTCTGAGGTTACATTATTGCAATAGTGAAAACCTTAATATGATGTGATTCAGGTTAATCGTTCAGCCTTACTCTGAGGTGTGCCGGCATGTTTTTAATAAACAAAACATGCTGGTTAAAATAATTAACAAATTGTTGATTAAGCTAATACTAAGTTTGCACTGTTAACAGCACAGGTTAGCAATGAATTTTAATTGTACAGAGTTTCTCACTTGCTGCTATGAGGTGATCAATAACATGAATATGTCTAGTGTACATGGTGTGATTGGTATAGTTTATGGAAATGGATGGCTTTTCAGTTTTAAGGAAGAAACATTTCAGTGTATTTTTAGGTCTACAGCTGCACTTTATATATCAAAAATTAAATGTTTGTGTATTTTGTGCAGTGTGTATGATTATGATCAGGTGGTTGCCCTAATCATTGAGTGTTTTGGGGTCACATTAACATTTGTGCTACAAAATCCAAGTTGTTTGCAGATTAAAAGTGTCTTATTTTCTAAGTCCACATTAATGCCATGAGGTTTGAAGTTAATAAACGTGTTTCTAACTTTTTGATTTAGACCTCTACAGGTAAGTAATTTCTGTACTATAAAACTATTATATATAGATCAATAGACTGATCGATAGATTGATCATCTACAGATAAATACCGTCTATGTTTTGGTCCCATATCAGAATGACTGACTGATGAAAAGGTCATTTAGTGGAGTACCACAACTTGTTTTTTTCCACTTAAATCACTGGTTAAATCCTGGTTTAACTGAGCGGGACTGACAGATTGAAGTTAACCTGGTGTAAACCCTGAGCTGGTTTTGGTGAAACACCCCCCTCCTCCACACCCATACACACAAACACAACCTGTTTACTGCAACAATGTGCAGTGAAAACCCGCAGTCCCAGACTAAAACCAAGCAGCGCTGCATGTAGACGGACCCCCACCGGACCCAGTTGGTAGACGAGCCCGTCGTCTCGTTTGGTTTAGATGCTTTTCAGAGCTGCGGTTTGTTCAAATCAAACAGTTGTCATGAAATGAGCCTCACCTGGAGTGAATGCTTGGTGGAAAGAACAGCGTCAAGCCCAGACTGTTTGATTTTAGAGAGAATTCCTACAACACAGCCGATTGACAGGACTGTCCCCATAACTGTCCCTCTGCAGCCATTTTAAGCCAATCCATCACTTCCACCTGATAGGGGAAACAGTTATGTATAACACTTTTGTTTTTTTTTTTAACAAGAGTAAGCATAATATTTTTAACTACATCTGCAATAAAACAATTTCAGATCCAGGATTTGAAATTGAAGTGCTTAAAACACTTGATGTAATTCCAGACCCAGTCTATTTTTACCGGTAACACCCCTCCAGTTAAAGTGGTAGGCTCCGTGTACATTCTCAGCCAATAAACGACTGCGTTGTATCCTGTAGCAGCACGGCACGCGCACAGCACTCACACATTCACAGGAGAAAAATAAAGCGACACAGAATGTAAACAATAGAGTGAACATATATTTTATTGCTTTCGTTTCTTTATGATACCATTTAAAAAGAACAATAATGATGTGCCTTAATAAACCTACATAATGAATTAAAGTCTTCACATACTGAGAAAAAGCGAGTCTTGTTCTGGAACAAAAATCTTGCAGTAGAAGTTTACTCCAGTAGTGGCTGGTGCTAAACTGTATTTGAGGGACAAAATTGGTCTAACTGTCTTATTTGGACAATGTACTTTTCTAAAACAGTGTCACATCGATACCACATGTCTTCAGTGTGCACCTCCATGATGGAATAGGACACAGGTTGGAAAGCATAAATTAAATATCACTAAACTTTGTGAGCATAATTATTCTTAATCAAACTCTAGTTAAGGTATTCATTTTCAAATCTCACAACATATTTATTTAGTTTACAAAAGCATTGAGTTTGCAATATGAAACATCTTTGATAGCTTAGCTTTTGATGGCTTTGTGACCCTATGTTGTTGCTTACAGGACATGTTAGTTCATGTAACCAGTGTTACGCTACCTATAGACCCATTTTATGTGATCTATGCATACTAAATTAGGTGCATGAGCGCGCAGGCTCAGTGCAACCGGAGAACTGCATTGTACTAGCATCGGCACATGATTGAAACACTTTTGTTTTAGTATATAAACAAGGCAGTGGCTATCCGTACGGTTGCCGTATCAATATACCGACATTCTATTTGTATGCAGCGCCCCTCATTGGCCAGTTTAGGTCTTGTGATAGGTCAGTCATTGGCCAGTTTAGGTCACGTGACTAAGACTAAACCTAACCGTAACTCTAACCCTAAACCTAACACTAAAAATCCTTGTGATATTGAGTTATAACCAAACCCTAACCCTAAGATGCTACGTATGTATACTTTGGTAAACATACCACTAACACCGGGGTTGTCCATACGGCAACCGTACGAATAGACACTTTCTAAAAACAACACAAGGCCATCGTGTTTTTACTTTTTACAACATACTGGCTGGTGGGAACCCTTTACAGAAGAATAGTCCTGACTTATGGGTGCGTGCTATCAAACAGAGGATGACGTATCTGACACACACACAGACTCACGGAGAGAGAGAGAGAGAGAGAGAGAGAGTGCTGAAACATTCCAGATAAAGTAAAAATCAGCCGGTTTGTGATAGAAATAAACAGCATAAAGTTGCCAAATAACCACATTACGTTTGTTCAGGATCGTGTCAACGTAATCGATGCTGAGCCAAAGGTGCCCGGGAGCAGACAAAGCGCTATCTCAGTCTGGTTCCAGTAAATAGTGACCATAAAAAGCTGTAAATGGACTGATACAGTATGTAGATGTGGGACAGTGAGGACATTTTGTTTGCAAAAGGCTCTAACTTTGCCAAAAGATTAAAATATGCAACAAAAGCAAATGTTGCCTTCAAACAACACAAATTGCAAACAAGTGTATGAGCTTTTCCAATCAACCATTACACAAAGAACAACAAAATAAAGCACTCTGTGTAAATCAGTTCATCATTGTAGCCTTTTACTCTATGTAGCTGTCATCCAGTGCCATTTGTTTTCAAATTTGCCTTCTTGCGAAGAATTAGATCCAGAATCAGAAATGCTTTAGTGCTAATTCTATTGATTTCATTGATTCTATTGAAACTGTGGCTGGAAACTAAGATATTGGAAATATTACACAAAATACACGTAAACCGAAATAACATTTATTAGAGTATAATAAATAACTTTAAGAAAGTATAAAGAATACATGTAATGTGAATAAGGAAACAATTATGTAAAGTTTATCACTGAAGATATTTCTGTATATACTGTACAGCAACATTACCTGATTTCCTGTCAAAAAATTGTGACAATGGATGCGACAGTGTTTCTGTTTAGAACAGGTTGGATTCATTTGTGAGAAGGAGTATCAAAGAGGTACTTCAGTAATTTCATACTGAAGTTTCTAATGTTAGGACTAGATGGTTTCTGTTTCTGTTACCATAGCTAATGCAATGGAGTTTGGACTGCTTGAAAGTCATGCTAACGGTTCTGCAAAAGGGTGGGGACAATGTGTCAATACAATGAGAATGGGTTAACAGATTTTCTCTTGAGAAAGTGATGATGAAAATCGAGCGGATCCCCATTTTTTTAAGCAGGTCAAAGCCCTCCCCCCTTTCAAAATGGTTTCAGAGAGACTCTTGACATCTGCTCATAGAATTTCCATGTTCAATTACAGCCCGATTCAACGAGCATTAAGGGAGGAGTGGTCATTTGAAATTGGGGCCTCCGGGGGGCCCTTGCGCCCACATGGCACATATGGAGTAATGGGCCCCATTCATACTGTATATTGGTGTGTGTCAATGATTTGGTAGCACCAACTGTCGCAATATTTGACTTACAAATAAATGAGAAAACGACTTTCATGGAAATTGCCAAAAAAAAGGGGGGGTGCCCACATGCCCCTTGGGACCCTAGTCAAAATGTGTGAGGCATAATCGTAATCTACGTTGAATTACCTTTGGAACGATATATCACAAGACTATGTTCCCATAAATTTGAAAACAATGCTTACTAGATTGTAGGCTCGCCTCTTTGGAGGGGGAGAAGGCAGTTCTGAGTGTAAATTGAATACCTGTGACTAGATTGGTCTATATTCACTGTAGTGAGCGGAGGGAATAGAATAATAGTTAAACTAACATAGCGAGCTTCTGATTGGAAATGGCTTTGTTTTAGTTTTTTCACCCTCACAAACCGACCTGTTATTATAACAGATGCTAACAGAAAGCTAACACAAGATGAGGATTACATTTTACGGGGCTATTAATTAAAGGCTCAGTAATTGTGATTAATTGTAATTGAACTTTAGTAATTGGGAACATAATTTCATTGACTTTTATGGAATTTTTTTTAAATTTTAATTGTAAGTTTTAGGGAAAATGCAGTCAGAATCAGAATCAGAATCAGAATCTACTTTATTGGCCAGGGGTGAATGAATACACACGAGGAATTTCTTTTGGTGACCTGTGCTCTCTCAGGTAGTGTAACATTAAATAATAACAATCAATCATCGTAAATGTAATTGAGTTGTAGTTGAACATGGATAATTGAATATATAATACATTAACATAATATATATATATATATATATAACCATCTGCTGAGAGATGGGAATCACCCTGTATGGCTAACCAAAGGGCGCACAATCCTGATCCTCAAGGATCCCTCAAAGGGTACAGTCCCATCCAACTATCGGCCAAAAACCTGCCTTTCCACAACGTGGAAGCTCATGTCTGGCATCATAGCGGTTAAGATAAGCGTGCACATGGATCAATGCATGAGCACTGCTCAGAAAAGAATCGGTAAAAATACCAGAGGTGCGAAACACCAGCTCCTGGTTGACAGAACAGTTGCTAGAAACTGCAAAACCCGAAACACTAACCTGAGCACTGCCTGGATTGATTACAAGAAAGCCTACGACTCAATGCCACATACTTGGATCATTGAATGCTTGGAGCTATACAACATAAACAGGACTCTAAGAGCCTCCATTGCAAACTCAATGAGGTTGTGGAAAACCACCCTTGAGACCAATGGCAAGCCACTTGCACAAGTTTCCATCAAATGTGGCATATTCCAAGGAGACGCCCTGTCCCCACTGCTGTTCCGCATAGGCCTGAACCCCCTCAGCCAAATAATCAACGAGACTGGCTATGGATACTGACTCAGGAACGGGGCCACCATCAGTCACCTCCTTTACATGGATGACATCAAGCTGTACGCTAAGAATGAGCGAGACATAGACTCACTGATCCATACCACCCGGATCTACAGCGCAGACACTGGGATGTCATTCTGACTAGAGAAGTGTGGTCGGATGATGACTAAGAGAGGGAAGATAGTCCACACGGAAGGGGTCTCACTCCCAGAAGGAACAATAGCAGACATTGAGGACAGTTACAAGTACCTTGGAATCCTACAAGCAAATGGCAACCTCAAAGAGGTGACAAGGAAAGCGGCTATGGCCAAATACCTCCAACGAGTACGGCATGTCCTAAGAAGCCATCTCAATGGCAAGAACAAGTCCCGGGCGATAAACAGCTACGCCCTGCCAGTAATCAGATATCCTGCAGGAATAATAAGCTGGCCAAATGATGAGATACAGACCACAGATGTTAAGACACGGAAGCTCCTAACCATGGTATTGCTATGTCGATTACAACGGCTTTCCTCTACAGACCCCAAATCCAGCACCCTGAGACTGTATGCTAGCTGTAAGGAAGAAGGCAGAGGACTAATGAGCGTGAGAGCCACTATCCAGGATGAAACATCCAAGATCCATAAGTACATCAAGGACAAGGCTCCAACAGATGACGTGCTCAGTGAATGTCTCAGACAATGGGGAACAGAAGATGAGGTGCTGGAGGTTCCGTCATGGGAGGACAAGCCCCTACATGGGATGTACCACCGAAACATAACTGAAGTGGCGGAAATCAGGAAATCGTACCAATGGTTAGACTGAGCTGGACTGAAGGACAGCACAGAGGCACTCATCATAGCTGCACAGGAGCAGGCCTTGAGCACCAGAGCAATAGAGGCCCAGATCTACCACACCAGACAAGACCCCAGGTGTAGACTGTCCAAAGAGGCACCTGAGACAGTCCAGCACATAACGGCAGGTTGTAAGATGCTGGCAGGGAAAGCTTACATGGAGCGCCAAAACCAAGTGGCTGGCATAGTGTACAGGAACATCTGTGCAGAGTATGGGCTGGAAACCCCAAGGTCAAAGTGGGAAACACCTCCAAAGGTGGTAAGAAAATGACAGAGCTAAGATCCTGTGGGACTTCCAGATACAGACGGACAGAATGGTAATGGCGAACCAACCGGACATTGTGGTGGTGGACAAAGAGCAGAGGAAAGCCGTTGTAATCGACATAGCAATACCAAGCGACTTCAACATCAGGAACATGAGAAACTAGAGAAATACCAGGGGTTCAGAGAAGAGCTGGAGAAGCCCTGGAGGGTGAAGGCATCAGTGGTGCCCGTGGTTGTCGGGGCACTCGGGGCAGTGACCCCCAAACTGGAAGAGTGGCTACAGGATCCCAGGAAATACATCAGACATCTCGGTCCAGAAAAGTGCAGCGCTAGGAACAGCAAAGATACTGCACAGAACCCTCAAGCTCCAAGGCCTCTGGTAGAGGACCCGAGCTTGAAGGAAAAAGAGAACGCCCGCGGTGGGTGAGGAAGAATTTAGTATATATATATAAAATTTCATATATTATACTGTATATCATCTTAATTTTGAAAACAATCATTTAAAAAAAAAAAATCAGCAACATTTTGTGTGTGTGTGTGTGCGTGTGTGCGTGTGTGCGTGTGTGTGTGTGTGTGTGTGTGTGTGTGTTTCCTGAGGGCTTGGCCTTTTATTACTAAAAGTGGGATGATATCTTATGCAATAAGAAAAAACTTCACAAGATGTATCATCGAGGGCACGAGTGGTACCATGAGGGGTTGTCAGATAAAAAAGTATCCACATCAGAATCAGAATCAGAATCAGAATCAGAATTGTTTTTAATGGCCATGTACAGTTTTAAGGACAGTACAAGGAATTTGTCTTGGTAGTTGGTGCACAAAAAGAAACAAAAAATAAAAAAATAAAAAAAATAAAAAAATAAAAAAACAAAGAACAACCCAGCAACAATAATAATAATAATAATAATGATAAATCTGTGATGGACTGGCGCCCTGTCCAGGGTGTACCCCCGCCAAGCGCCCTATGAGAGCCGGAGATTGGCACCGGCAGACCCCCGCGACCCTGTTAAACGGGAATAAGCGGGTAAGAAAATGGATGGATGGGATAATGATAAATATAAAGGATGAGGGATACATAAAGGATAGATAGAGAATAAAGGATAAATAGGATAAATATAATATATATAATATATATATATATATATATATATATATATATATATATATATATATATATATACAGTGCAGCAGATAATGTCATCATGGAGGTGGTGATAGGGTGGGGGGGGGGGTTCAGTGGGTGACTTGGGGTG
The DNA here is from genome assembly GCF_900634775.1 of Gouania willdenowi. NCBI lineage: Eukaryota > Metazoa > Chordata > Actinopteri > Blenniiformes > Gobiesocidae > Gouania > Gouania willdenowi. Next base: position 3,794,267 of record NC_041063.1, read on the forward strand.
TGTTCATGTGGATGGTGGCAGAGGGAAAGAAGCTGTTTTTGTGTCTGGAGGTTCTGGTCCTGATGGACCAAAACCTCCTTCCAGAAGGGAGAGATTGATACAGTTTATGACCGGGGTGGGAGGGGTCGGCCACAATCTTTCCTGCACGCCTCAAAATCCTGGAGGCGTACAGGTCCTGGAGGGAGGGCAGATTGCAGCCGATGACCTTCTCTGCAGAGTGGATGATACGCTGCAGTCTGGCCTTGTCCTTGGCTGTAGCTGCAGCGTACCAGATGGTGATGGAGGAGCAGAGGATGGACTGGATGATGGAGCTGTAGAAGTTCACCATCATCTTTGTTGGCAGACTGAACTTCTTCAGCTGCCGCAGGAAGTACATCCTCTGCTGAGCTTTTTTGATAAGGGAGCTGATGTTCAGCTCCCACTTGAGGTCCTGAGTGATGATGGTCCCCAGAAGCAGAAGTACTCCATAGAGCTCACTGTAGAGTCTCCCAGGGTGAGGGGGGTGAGGGGGGCTGGGTTCTTCCTGAAGTCTGCTATCATCTCCACTGTCTTGAAAGCGTTGAGCTCCAGGTTGTTCTGGCTGCACCAGGACACCAGCCGGTCTGTCTCCCACCTGTAGTCAGACTCGTCTCCATCAGAGATGAGACCGATGATGGTCGTGTCGTCTGCAAACTTCAGGAGTTTGACTGACTGGTGAGAGGAGGTGCAGCTGTTGGTGTACAGGGAGAAGAGCAGAGGAGAAAGAACACAGCCCTGAGGAGATCCAGTGCTGATGGTCCAGGGAGCAGAGATGGTTTTTCCCAGCTTCACGTGCTGCTTCCTGTCAGACAGGAAGTCTGTGATCCACCTGCAGGTGGAGTCTGGCACGTTCAGCTGGGAAAGCTTGTCCTGAAGGAAAGCTGGGATTATAGTGTTGAAAGCAGAGCTGAAGTCCACAAACAGGATCCTGGGAGTAGGAGCCTGGGGAGTCCAGGTGCTGGAGGATGAAGTGGAGAGCCAGGTTTACAGCATCGTCTCCAGACCTGTTGGATCTATAGACAAACTGCAGGGGGTCCAGGTGGGGGTCGGTGATGTCCTTGATGTGGGAGAGCATGAGGCGTTCAAAGGACTTCATGACCACAGATGTCAGAGCGATGGGTCTGTAGTCATTAAGTCCTGTGATCCTCAGCTTTTTAGGGACAGGAACGATGGTGGAGGCCTTAAAACAGGCTGGTACGGTGCATGTCTCCAGTGAAGTGTTAAAAATGTCTGAACACTGGAGACAGCTGATCAGCAGTGCTTTAAGGTGGAAGGAGAGACAGAGTCCGGTCCACAAGCCTTACGGGGGTTTTGTCTCCTGAAAAGTCTATTTACATCTCTTTCTTTGATGGAGAAAGGTGTCTCTGTGGGAGGGGGGAGGAGGGGGGGAAGATTGGGGAGAGAGCCTCTTATACTTCATACCAGATATGGCTTGTCTTTGTTTTTTGTTCCTGTTGGGTTGAAAGGGTCATATAATACCCAGAGACATTTGTAAGTTAAAGCGTTGTTATTTTTCAACCCATTTCAACCATATTTTCAATTTTTCTTTCCAAAATCCTCATACTGTATCTTTATTATGAAGTCATTGTATTGTTCCACCCCTATTAAATAGGCAGTGGCTATCCGTACGGTTGCTGTATCAATATACCGACATTCTATCTGTACGCAGTACCCCTCATTGGCCAGTTTATGTCATGTGACTGAGACTAATCCTAAACCTAACCCAGAGATGCTACGTACTTGTACTTCGGTAAACGTACCAATAGCACCGGGGGTTGTCCGTACGGGCAACCGTACGAATGGACACTTTCTATTAAATATCACATTGAAAATCATGCCCTTGCTTTTGAACTTAATTCACGTCACCGTGTGATCCAAACTATCTGTAATATTTAGGCTGGTCAGAGTTGGTTGGATGGTCAAAGTGATTAGGGAGTAGGATTTATTGCTTTTTCCTTAATCAAACCAACACTGTTGCTTTTACAGCACATTAATAAATATCAACAACAGATAATATATGTGGGAAATCATGATGAAAATTCTTCCTCTCAGCCTTTGATTTAGGACAAATGGAATACCAGATATTTCAACTGAGTAAATTACTACATTTAGGGTTAATTACTTGAATAACATTTATCGTGTAACAAAATCTCATCATACACATACAAAACAGACCAAAACTAGGAAATCCCCATATTTGACCAATCACCAAGACAATATTTTCCTGCCAATAGATGTTTTAAGCAAAGCATTCAGAATGAGCATTCCTCTTTGCTTATTCCCTCTGAATGAAATTAATTTACCTTGCTCATTATGTGTGATGTTGAGTTGTTTCGATGTTTGGAGATAAAAATGCTTTCAGATGAAATATTCATTCTTTTTACTTAACTTAATTATGTATGTGTCCACTGTCAAGTGTAATGCAGCAGCTCCTGTGAGGGATGTTTCAAGCGTACCTTTTTGCCAATGGCACAGAATACATTACCTCCCTTTTTACATAGACAGCCTGATGCACATGCATATGCAACCTTACAGTATGGTAATACTTAAAGGGATCCTTGCTGTTTTTACAAATGTGCTCCAAAATGCAGTATTTGTATTCATTAGAAGATCTGTGCTGAAAATGTGTGGAAGCAGAATCTAATTATTGTCTTTTTAAGTTGGGATTTATTGCCAGTTTAGGAGCCCGTGGGCCGCCATCTTGAATACTGTGCAAAGAAAACTGGGTTGATGACGAGTACCGGGTGAATAGATTTTACCGTGAGCAGCCCAAACTCTATGTTTGTGATTTTGTTTAGTGCTGTCAAGAGATTAAAAAAAATAATATTAATTATGCTCAGGTGGTAGTGGGTCGTCTTCTGATCGAGAGGTTGGGTGTTCGATCCCAGTACCTGACTATGTGTCGAAGTGTCCTTGGGCAAGACACTGAACCCTAAGTTGCTCCCAGTGGTTGACTAGTGCCTTGCATGGCAGTCCTGTCCCACTGTTGTGTGAATGTGAGAGTGATTGTGTGAATGAGCTGATATGTAAAGCTCTTTGGGACTGTTTCAGTGTGGTGATAAAGCGCTATATAAAATCAAGTCCATTTTACCACTTACCTTAAGAGTTGACCCATATGAGTTATTATAATGATTCCTCAGGCCAATATACAGCGTTTGACAGTATCAATGCTCCGAGCGGGGCTTCCCTATGGAAATACCGACTATGTAAATTTGGACAAAAGGGCCATCTTTGGCCAAGTCATGTGACCTGGAGAATACCTGGAGGACGTTTCACTTTACGGCAGTCCCGTGACCACATGCTCCAATATATATAGTTCCCACGTAACGTCACAACATACGGGCTTTTCGCGCCTTTGCTGTGGGCAGCTGAAATGAGTTAGCCTCTGTTTACAGCCAAAAGAGCACAATATAGTGGTTTTGTGTTGGATTGATGGTGCACTAATCGCCGTGATAGTTCAGTTCAACATGGATTCTTTAGTAAGGGAAGTCGGCAAGTCAGATCCGCTACTTTGAGATAAGGATTGGCTCTAAGGGCTGGGGTGCGAAGCGGGGCTGTGCTCGCTACAGTCTATGAGCTTCTATGAGCTCTTGTCCCCGCCTCCGGAGACCCGGTGCTCGGCCCATAGAATGTAGCCGCGGCGCGAGCCCAGCCCCGCACCCCAGCCCTGAGAGCCAATCCTTTTCCCGAAGTTACAGGTCAACTACTGTCTACATACACAATCAAAACACAAGGCAGGCTGGCCCGACTGACTGTTTGCTGATTTTTGCGACAGTGCTGCGGCGCTTGTGGCCACTAGGTTTGTATGCGTGAAATTTGCCAGTCTAGCATTCCTAGTGGCCAAAAGTTACACAGTGTGCCTTTAATTAATCTAATTAATCTCTTTTTTAATCTCACATAAAAATTGCTGAGAAAAGCCCTCAACCTGAGGTATTTTAATTTAAATAATTAAATTATTGTAGCAGATCAAGAGATTGATATATAACAAAGTGGCTTTTTAAAGTCATTTATTTTTTTTAAACAAACTTGAACAGATGCAGGTGTAGCCATTTACAATCCGCTGTACTTGAGACTCGTCCCAAGGGCTGCCTGCTACCTTTAGTTTGTAACAACAGAGGGGAATATTGCTGTGTACTTTTGTCAATCTCTAAATAATAGAAAATACATCTGAAATAAAACATCAGGCCCATATGTAGTGCTATAAAGTAAGCACATCATAAACAGTAAGAACACTGAGTCTGGGGCACGAGATAATTAAGTCGGGGCCCGAGATAGACACCAAAAGCAGTTTAAAACCAGAATGCCCGTTTACATCACGTATTACGGAGAGCTTCATGGTGCATTCATGCACACTTCAGTTGCAGGCATAAATCACACCAACAGTACAGGTGTATTGTACCAAAAATTAATCGAAAGCTAAATTGTTTTCAGGACACTGCACCAGATTCTTGTTCTATAACTTCCCAGGTACCTCCGTGTCAATTTTCAACTAGAATCACTGTAGCATTTTCTCATAATTACACAAAACACACACAATACATACAGTACTGTACAGGGTTATTGATGCACCGTACAGTACGTCTTTACCACAATATGCAATGTAAACAGGCATTCTAGTTTTAAACCGCTGATAGCGTTATCGCAGTCTATCTCGGGCCCCGAGTTACCATCTCGTGTGCTCCCTGACTTAACTATCCCGAGCCCCGACTTATTGACTCGGGCCCCAAGTTAATATCTCAGGCCCCCGATTTAGTAAGTTGGGATCCTGAGATAATTGCCCTCTTTTTTTTTTATCATCCATGTCACCTCCAGGGCTCCGTAAGGAGTGCTGTTGTGATGAAATATCAGCTCAGTGTGATTCAATCAGCTGAGTGCCGTAGATAGTCACACCAGTGCTAATATTCTCGAGTGTGATTTTGGTTTTATACAATATTATGATTTGTTTGTTTATTTAATCAAAAAAAACAACAACAACAACAACAACAACAAAAAACCTGAAACACTCATTTAAATCAAATGTCTTTCACTTGTGAAATGTTTTTCATTCTTGCCCGTCACCAAATGGTCTATGAACCGTTACCAGGTCAGATTGTGGAAGACGAAGAGCCTTTGTGTAACATACGATCATGGAATGTTGGAGGACGTGACCCAACAAATAGTTTGCTAAAGGGTGCCCGCTAATGCTTTTGATTTTGAGTCAAATGCTTTTGATTTTGCTTGAGATTTTGATTGTAAGTCCTTACCACTTACAATCAGAGGCGTTGCAACAGGGTAGGCCACACAGGCAATTGCCTAGGGCCCCGAGCTGAAGGGCGCCCCTGAGGGATGGCTGACTGTAAAGTTCAATGACAAAATAATGTAACTGCTTTGAGACGCTGCAGCGACAGCACATTGAGAATCCCCTGCACGGGGCTCTTTCTGAGTAGTCACTGGTTAGTTGCTAATAGGGGGCCCTGACAGACAGCGGATATCAGTGACACAACTTGAAACCCCCCGGACACATTACAGTGATACGTCGGGAACCTCCCTAATGGGGCCCCACTACTACTGGTCCCTACATCAACGTGCTGATGTTATCAAACACACACCGATAAAATGAAGCGGACATACCTCACAGGGCTCATGAAATGAAGAATAAAACAAGAGGAGGATGAAAACTAAAAATGTGACAGTGGTAAGTGAGAATGTGTAAGATATGTTACATTATAAAAACGTTTGTCCCAGGCACTTTTTCCCAAACTCCCAGTCATTCACCCAGCACCAGAAAAAGTTAACTACACATTTAAGTCTGTGTAAAGTGAATTCAGCCATTTACCTCTAAACACATTCATAAAGTGTGTTGATATGTAGATATTTTTTATTTTTTTTATTTATTCAGTTCATTTCCGACATGGTTGCATTCACAGAAATTCATTTGACATTCAGAGCAAAATCACATCATTGTTTTTTTTTTTTTTTTTGTCCTTTTGCATGCCGGAAAGGGCGACGGAAAAAAGCATTATGCTTATCCAGATCCGTCCCCTAATTTGAACACAGATAATTTTACATCCAACCTCGTTTCTTCCCTTTTCTTTTTTGTCCTTTTTTATGTGATGTGTTCTCGTCTGCAGTCATTGTTCCTGTTGTTACTCCTCTTCACTGTCCTTTTTCTCCGTATCTCCTCGGGTTTTCTTTTCCAGTCGTTGTTTACGTTCCTCCAACTCTCCAAACGTAAAGTTCTTCTTCTCTCTGAGTACCTTCATATCCTCTGAAAGTCGCCTCAGCTTACGATCCATCCGGAAGGCACATGCACATACACATACCCCCATCATTAGCAGGCCAAAGATCATGACTCCTAGCAGATAGATGTCCTCCACATCTTCCACTGTCAGCAGGGAGAGACAGAGCATCTGGCTTCTCCCTCGTGCATCCATGACACATCCACTTGGGTATGTGTCCTTTGGACACGGTATTTCGTGCTGAAGCAATTGCCTCGTTGAGAAAATTTGGTCAATGGCGCTCAATGACCAGTTGATGAGTTCCATGTCGTCGCTGTAGAGTTCAATGAAGAGTTGACTTGAGATCTGTATGCATGTAGAAATGTACTCCTCGTTTTCTCCTTAAATAGTTTCAGATTATCGGACTGTTGTGTCTCTTCGTCAAGGCTGTTCCAGAGGTTCATGGCTCTATACACAGTACTATGTTTGCCAACATTTGATATGACCCTGTTTGGTCTAAACACATTATTATGTCTGAATTCATAGGGATTTTGATTGTATGTGAAACGTTTTTGTATTTAATCATTCAAATTTGAAAGTGTGGTTAACAACAAACTTCTGTGGTATGACAAACTTTAGAGCACATATTTATTCTTACTTTACACCAATTTTAACAGCTTTATGTTAAGAAGTAGTCCAGCTTTGCTTACACATCATAAGTCTTGTTGCCAATGACTGTGTACATACTGTACATTCATAGTCACCAGAGACGTGCCGTGACCACTAGGGTTGGGTAGGCACGTTGCAAATTGAGACCACCAATGACAATTTCATATGTTTCTGTTGGCAAGTGTTTATTCAATTCAAATCAATTTTATTTGTATAAAGCAATTTCCAACAAAGTAATTTCAATGCACTTATCAAATTATAAAATTCATAAAAACCCAACAAGATCCACACGAACAAGCCTTTAGCCATCTAACAAAATCAACATCGTAAAACACCATTAAAGAAAAATAAACGATTATTTAATATAGCCTCCATACCCTCCCAACAATATTTATCTCATGACATGGCAGCGCATCCGTTGTTTGTGTTGGAAACATAGAAACATGGAGAAAAAGACATCAACAACAACTCAAACAGCCTCAGTGAGGAGCATCCACAAAGTCAATCCTTCCTTTTGTACCATTCACTGTGAAAAGTACAAAACAGTTTCTGATCTTACCTTTGCTGAAGATCTGGTAACTCAGGTGTTGGTCGCCCAACTTTTAAAAGCTGTCGTTTTTCCCTGTCATCCTGACTGTAGTGTTATCCCGCCCACTATATAGCTAGAGAACGTAGCAGCAGCGGTCACATGGCATCAATTCACTAATGCACTGTGAACTTACGTATAGCATTGAGCATGGCACGGTTAAATGGTTAAATGGTTTTCATGTTGGGGACCTGACTGCGCATGCACGTAAAAACACGGAATGTTAACAGAGGCAGAGGAGCAACGTGCCTTTGGGAGGGGGTGTGGCCTCCCTTTGCCTTACAGCGGAGTGAGACTGTGCAGCTGTTCCAGGAAATAGCGCTGTTGTAGGGAACCGAACTACATCAAGCCTGAAGATCCTCTTTCTAACAGGAATTAACCAAGAAGCCTGTTTTTTTTTTTTTTTTATCATGAACTGTTTACAAAATAACTGCCCCAGCAACTTTGAGATGCATAGCTAACCCCCACTATGCGGCCTTTGAACCCAACAACGCAGCCGAAAAGACTGGCCCAACACTTTGAAGTGTTCAGTACGAACTCTTTTTACGACTCCACACGGGGGAAGAACATCCGTCTTCTCCCTCCTTTACAAACAGATACCTTTGGGATGCTGTAAGATCACAGAACTGTTGCACTGACCCCTGACCACCTGTGGTGAACTGTCACACAAGGACACTGTCCAGGCCTTCTCTGAGATGTGTCCCATGAAGAAGTGAGAACAAAGAAAATGTATTATGTTTGAAAAGTTACAAACGAAAACATTATTGGAATGGTTTCTGCACAAATTGAAATTGCAAATATTGTCTGTCCTATTCAACTCTTTTCAGATAATTTTATACCCACAGAATGCTATTTTAAATGTTTCATCACTTAAAAGGTGCTTAAAATACCAGAAAACATTACAAAAGTTAGTTTAAAGTATCTACTGCAACCATATAGTAAAGAAGAGGCATAACATGATTTTTGACATTTATGTTTTTGAGTAATTACAAGTAAAATTCATTAACCGGTTCCTAAAGTAATACTAGGCTATTTTCCAGTCGTGTTTGGTATCAAACTCTCTCGTAATACATGATATTTCAAGATATGATGTCTAAAAGATTTTTTTGAATATGTTGAACTCATTATTATGGTTTATGTGTAAATCTAGGAATCATCCCTCCTGTTTGTCTTTGTCTCACATAAACACACACCCCAGACACACCCATTAACAGCCAGCTGAAATGCTGAGAACTTAAAACCAATCAACAAGGCTTCCTTCTTGGGAGGAAAGTCCCAAAGATATTCTTTTAAAAGGAAGAAAACCGCCCAAAACTTCAGTTTTGGGACGCTGGCGTTTCATGCTCAACGCGTTTCCCTTCCCCACCTTTTCATTTATTTCATTTTATTTTTAGTTGAAACAGTTAGATTTTTGGAATCAACAGCTGCTTGGTTTGGACAAATCCAGCATCTAGTGACGTGCGTAACAGCCGAAAAGAAGCCCGGCCCGTGACCCATTGGGGTAAGCCACGAGCCATCCTCTAACCCAGCTGCGAAGGCCAGAACACCTGGATCGGCTGAAGGGGCTATACTCTGTTGAAACACAACAGAACTCAACGGTGGCACTTCCTACTGCATTTCTTCAAACAGCACCTCCAGGTCCAACCCTGACATCATCTTCAAGGTACCTGAACAAACTTTCATCACCAAACTTCATCCACAATAGATCACATACATACTTCCATAACTACACACTTGCACACACTCACAACATGTTCCACAAACAGTTCATCCCATACATGTCTGTTCATCTCCCCTGTCTGTCTTCCCCTTTGTTTTATGAGCTCTCTTTATGATTTTATTCTTTGATTTTATGATCTTATTATTTGAATATGTATCCTGCATTTTTATTCAATATTTAGTAGACTAGCATTCTCCTAGAATAGTGATTTCACTTCATTACATATAATCCTTGGTTTTATTAGCCTAGAAATGCATTTTATCATGATTTAATTATCATTGATTTCAATTGATATTTTGACTGTGTTAATTGTTGAATTTTGAATAAAAGGTTAAACATAATCTTTGATTCCTCTGATTCATTAAAGCTGTGATTATGGTGTAAATTTGCTGTTAGAATTCACTTTTCCCTGGTTTCACATTGATGGGTTTAGTTAAAAAACTTAGACATAATTCTCCTGTTAAAAGGAGTGGCACCCCGCAAAATTTGAAGTAATATTAATAATCATAATTAATATTGTTGTTTATATAACCCATTATTTTTACTCATCCTCCTACACTGTTTAGTAATTTAGGCTATGAAACACACAGAATGCTGACACTTTCAAACTTATAGGTGCTGTAGGCTAATGGAAATGGAAAAATAAATAATTTATAATTATATTATAATTAAAAAAAATAATCAAAATATCAATTCACCCTTGGGTAGGCACTGCCTACCTTGCCTACCTTGACGGTACATCACTGATAGTCCTTTGCTGTCAATGATATTTTCTCCCAGAATAAAGTGTTTGTTGTCAAATGGTAAAACTGATACATACATAAATATTCTGCTATAGCCTAAATGTTACATTAAAGAAAATGTTAACATGAAGCATTAAAGTTGTTACTGCAAATTAATGTTCATTAATTATTCCACACATATCTCAAATGTTTAGTGTTTGTGTAGCATGCACATTTATTTACTTTACTTTATGTAAACCAACCAAATACATTGTGCTCATTTCTTGTTTTTTCCTCGAGATGTTTAGTTGAAGTTTTTTTGGACCACAACCAGAACAACTTCAGCAGCAGCAGCAGCAGCAGCAACAGACCTCTCTACATGAAAGTAGAAAATTATTTAGTTTAACTTTTTAAAATACATTTTAAAGTTTAAAATATATCATGGGAGCTATCTGATTTAATATGACCACACAAATATTTGTCTTAAACAATTGATTCTTATACTATTTTCTTTCAAACAATATCAACCTCAGATCATGAGGGGGGTCTTGAAGAAGAAGAGTAGGACATGATAGCACCTTCATGCAGCAGCAGCAGCATGGCAGCACAGCATTCCATCACCACCTCCTCACCCCCCCATGACACCACATCACCAGAACAGAAGGTACTCAAATAGCAAATCAATTAATATCAGATGATTCTGCGCTGTGGCCAAAAGCTATTGATGACGATGCTCAGTGTCAAATTGTGAGAAAAGAACCACTCCAAATAACAGACATGGACTTCCCCAAAGTTCAGAAAACCCACCTTGGAGATTCACCAAAGAAAATTGCAAAATGACAATGAGAAATGGTTAGTGTACTTTCAGTTGTGTTTGTTTTTCTGTCATTTACTGTATATATTGTGTGTAAAGTTTGCATTTAGTTTAGATAGCTATGTTATTTATTTTATATGTTAATTACTTAATAAAATATTTACTGTATTTACTGATTCGTCGTCCTGGACATCATTCATCATCATTCTGGGGCCAGGAGGCCCCATAATCCTTCTTGCCTAGGGCCACCAGGGGGTCTAGAAACGCCCCTGCTTACAATATAGTTGTTATCCTCTTGGCTTTGTTGTCAGCCTTCCGTCTCATTTCCAACCCTGCAAAATGCAAATATAAAACAATAATTTTATTCTGTCAGCTCAGTTAAAACATCCTGAAATGTTGAGTTTGAGACACTCTTCACGTGGCTGCAGTATCTAAAAGTAGTGGACATCGTTTTGTATTTTTATTTTTTACATTTTCCGCTCTCCCCCAAACTAAAGTAAAGATTTGTTGGCATGTTTTTTTTAATGGTACACGGTTTCAAAATATGTTTACCAATTATTTTAATCTTGATTTTTTGTACTGACAAACATTTACGGTACATGATTTCAGAAAAAGATTTATGAAGAATAATTATTTAGGCTGTGATGCAAATATTATGTATTATTCAAGAGCAGTTGACTATAAAGCATGGAGCAAATCTTCATCTACATTACAGCGTATTCTTGGCAGCACAATAATCCCGGTTGATGTCATAAACAGTAGTTACCACTGCTGAGGAAGTTTCCTTGTGTGTGGAGCACTAAATAAGCTCTATTTCTTTACATGTTGATATTTTTAAAGCCTTGTCAGTTGTTTGTATTTTTGCAAACATGTAAAAGATGTCCACAGCTCATCTTGTTTTTGGCTCCTCTGGCTGCTGTGGGTGGCTGACATTGAAACCTGAAGTGGTCACACGGATGCTGAGCTGTGGAATTACATCTTCTTTTGTGATAAAAACAGTTTGATAGCACTGGGTGCTTGCAGCACCTGAGACAATCAGTTTGACAACCAAGACTCAACATGGCCAAGTGGAATACAGGGAGACTATTTTAATCACTGGCATTTGGATGTCGATTTATATTCCTTGGCTGTTTATCGTGATGCTGTTGATCTGTGTGTGGGAAAACAGTAGGTGTGTGGTACTCATATTCAAAGTAGCAGTGGTCAATCATGCAGAGAATAAGATGCACATAGGCAAACATGAACCTCCCACAGATTATTCAAATTTACCTCACAGTGCCAATAGAGAGGTGCCATCTCTCGGCAACAGCAATGTTAAGGTGTTCTCGACTACCAATCTCTGTTAGAGATTTCATCATCAACCCTTTTTCACCTGACTAAATACGAACAGATGATGAAACCAATTAAGATCATATTTAATCAGCACTCATTTCGTTTTTTAAGAGTTATGGCAAGTTAGCTCATGGTAAACAAGATAATCAAAATTCATCTTTGTGTGGGAAGTTCGACAAGATGCTTTGTTAATCTGCTCAGAGGTGGGAGGAGAGTAATGTGCAGAGGATGAACTGAACTCCACAAGATGTCAGGAAGAAAGAGGTAAAGGCATATTCAAAGAGTAAATACAACTTTTTTTCTGCTGAAACCAAATGTATTTGGATATGTAGTACTTTTGACATTTTAGTCAAAGTATTTAAATTTGTCATATTTTTGTTGTAAAAATGTAAAAGTGACAGGTATTGCAACAGACTTTTGCTATTGGCTGAGAATGGTGATTTGACGTTTTGTGGCCTCTTATGTCACAAACCACCACTTTTGAACGGTAAGACGTTTAAATATTATTATTATTATTATTATTATTATTATTATTATTATTATTATTATTATTATTATTATTATTATTATTATTATTATTATATCTAAAGCCTGTAATGTGTGCATTAAATAATGTTAATGGATTATTATATATATTATCATTATAGACACATAC